>NC_069500.1:1251630753-1251930753 GCF_027579735.1 Bombina bombina
AAATGAAGACATTTTTACCTTTACAGATGAACATCCGTTTTGGCTCCATAGAGGAACAGCAAGTGGAGGAGTCTTACCAATCAGTATATAACACCTTAATTAAACTAAAACAGAGAGAAATTGACCTGAATTTACACGGCACATACCTATCTGATTATCATAAACGACGCATGATTCCTAGGGGGTTCAGGATTAGGAATGTGCCTACTATCGGTCGATCAAACACTGAATTTTGCATCAATTGGTGCAAAATTCTTAATAAATGCTCCTTTGACCTTATGCTTTTAGTCATAAGGGAGGTTGGTTGGCTTCTAAAAGAGGTTAAGACGGAAATCACTATATATGAAACAGACAAACTACCCATCTTAAGAGTGGATACCAACACAGATTGGATAAGCAAACTGGATATCCAATTGAAAACCTACAAACAAGAACTGATAGCTTTTAAGAACAGGAAACTACAGACGGTCAATCAAGACTACTCCTATAAAAGCATCTACAGATGGATGATGGCACCGGAGGATAGACGGGCTTTTCGCCCTCGTCGTGAAAGGAGATTTACTAAAAAGAACATGACTACGGTTGAATCCAGCTCTGGAGATAGTTCTGATCCTGATAATGACCAGGGAGCCACTGAAGGATCCTCAAGAGCGGTTACAACACGCTCCAGAGGAGGTCGTGGTTACCAACGGTGGGAGAATCCCAAAAACACGGTTACATCATTACCACCCAGCTCTGGAAACCGTTTTTTAGGTCGAGGCAGAGGCCGCACACGAGGAGGGGGGGGCACTGCCCGCCGCCCTCCGACACAGTTGTAAAAACAAACATGGTGTTTAATATTAGCAATCGCATACTAAACGAGGCAGAGATGAGCCTGCTAAACAAAGGACTATCATTTATACCAGTTACCAAGAAAGATGATTTTGACCTATACATAGATATTCAAAAATTCGGGAGAAATCTCAGATTAAAGGAATACTTTGGTACTGGAAATGATGAAATTGACGTTATAGATAGATTCAAACCTAAAGGACGGTTTGATCCACACTCTAATAATGCCACCATCCAGACTGTCACCAATTTTTTAGTGGAACAGATACCTAAAAGATCCGCGCAACGTTGGTCCGACAATTTGACCAAAGAGGAAAGAATTGGTTCACTACAGAATGACTCTTCCATCGTCATACGCCCCGCCGATAAAGGCGGGGGTATAGTAGTCATGAATACTATGGATTACAAGGCGGAAATATTAAGACAATTATCTGATACAAACACATATCAACCGCTTCCGGGTGATCCTACAATACAACTCAAAAAGAAAATCGATGCCAGTCTACAACAATGGTTAACTGAGGGTCAGATCACACAGAACCACTACAGTTTTCTGAAACGGGACTTTCCAGTGGTTCCTATATTATACACACTTCCCAAGGTTCATAAGGACAGTAAAAACCCCCCTGGTAGGCCAATTGTGTCTGCCAGGGGTTCTCTGCTCCAGCCATTGGCAGAATATGTGGACTCTTTTTTGCAACCGTGGGTGAAGCAACAAGAATCATATATTCGTGACTCTACAGACTTCATGTCTCATATATTACGGATCACAGATATGAAACAAACTGACATTTTGGCCACACTTGATGTCTCAAGTTTATATACTGTTATACCACATACATCGGGCATAGCAGCAGTGGCCAAATGTTTAAGACGAGTACCATATATTGGCCCCTCTGAGGAGGTATTGACTAAACTTTTGGACATCTGCCTCTCTGAAAATTATTTTCGATTTGATAAGATCTATTACCTGCAAACCTCTGGCACGGCGATGGGGTCCAATGTGGCCCCATCACTAGCCAATCTCTTCATGGCTGACTATGAGGTTAATACACTGAAGATATTTGAAAAACCAGAAATAAAATATTACTGTCGTTATATTGATGACTTGTTTCTGATATGGCAAGATGGTCCAGACACACTGAACACATGGATCCAGACACTTAATGAGATCGACAGCACAATCAGATTCAGCCATACCACCAACAGTGAGGTCGTGGACTACTTAGACGTTAGGGTTTTCAAGAATGGCACCAAATTGGGAACCACCTTATATAGGAAGACAACTGATCGAAACTCAACTCTTCATGCCCGCAGTTGCCATCAACCCAGTCTAATTAAGAACATCCCAAAAGCACAATACCAGCGAGTAATAAGAAACAACACAGAAAATGAGAGATGTCTAACCCAGCTTGAAGAAATGACACAAAGATTCAGAGAAAGGGGGTATAGCCAAAAGGTGCTTACGGAAATGCGCACACAGGCTACTAGGCCTTCAAGAAGTAACTCTTTGGATAACCCTAAGTCACCACAAATGACTTTCGTAACCATCTATACACCAGACAAGAATCTGATTACTCAAACTCTGAAGGAAGAGTGGAAATTATTGGAGGCTGATCCGAAGTTACCCTTTATGAGATGGAAGACGCCACGGATTGGCTATAGAAGAGGCCGGAGCCTTAGAGACCTGTTGATGAAGACCGATATTACTGATGCTGTACAAAAAACCTGGCTCAGCAAAAAAACTGCGTGCTACAGATGCTTAGGGTGTGTCACCTGCAATGCAATGATCACTGGAACACACTTTCAACACCCAGAACGCAGGAAGAAATATAAAATTAAACATGTAGTGACCTGTACCACCACGCACATTGTATATCTCTTGAATTGTCCATGTGGCAAATATTACACCGGTAAGACGACAGACGACGCCAGGACCAGGATGGCAAATCACCGGTCCAGTATCAGATCTGCCATCAACAACGGTAAATCAGACCAACCGGTGGCTCGTCACTTCTTTGAAGCCGGACACACAGTCACTGACATGAGATTTTGGATCATTGACCACGTTCCGAAATTGAACAGAGGAGGTGATAGGGAGACTATCCTCCTAAGAAAAGAAGCCAGATGGATTTTTGAATTGGGGACATTACAACCAAGGGGTCTTAACGTCCACACAGGATGGCAATGCTATCTTTAAATGAGAGTTCATTGATCCATCTATATTAATGAGAGTCTATTGATCCATATACATTAATGTGAGTTTTAGAGGACCTGTTTAGTTCATGTTTGGTTTTCAATTCTCGTACATTAGGAGATTTATGATCATGGTGATTATTCCTTATACCACCACTATTTTCTTCTTATGATAAGTATTCATATAATGGGTATTTTTTAATTAGGATACTATTTTCAGAATAGGATACTATTGTTTTTAATTTGTTCTACAATGTTCCTTGGCCAGCAAATAGCCATGTTGGTGCACAGAGAGTGTCTGGTTGTTGGTGCATAGGTTTACACACAGAATCATTTAAGGCCGGCATTATGACTATCTTCCCCAGAAGGTCCAGGATCTTGGTTTGATCTTGACAGTATTGGAGCTATCCATGTATACATTTGATTTTTTTATTTCATTTTATTCATTTTTAAGTTTTAATTTTTGTTTTGATTAGAGGGTGAAATATGGTTTTAAGCGACTGGATTATATTATTATTCACATAGACAGATCCTTAGGTTGTCTTAGGAGCCACTATTGCTCTTTAGGATATTATATGGATTTTGCATGATTAGGTCACATTAGTTTGTTTACACTTTGATCACATATTATTTTGTAGGGGGAACATCTATACGGTTAGTTGTGGCTCATGACACCTAAATATGGTGTTGGATGATAGGTGTTGTGCACGCATTAGGTGATAGGGCATTGCTTATATTCATATTATACACGCTTATAATTATGGTCTATGGTTCTATTAAAGGTTTTTGATATGTGGGAATAACATACCGATAAGATAAGTTGATGAAAAAAAGAAGAGAGGCGCACAAATGTGTGTATCAATCGGTACAATTCGGCAAAACTCCAAATATTGTATGCACAGGGTACTCACACTTTGGCACAGCACACCAGTGTGCTTGTGGAAGCGGGCTGGCACTCAGAGCTGACCAGCTGGCTCTCTCCGGCACTTTCTCGGAAACAGTGGCTGTCCTGTATGTTAGACTGTCTGGTAGTGGTGTGCTTGTATTCAAACTCCAGGCTCAAGTTATATTAAAATGAATTAAAAACTTTTATTGCACAGGGTTAACAAGCACATATGAAATAGGTACAAGTAAAATATTGCTACGCGTTTCTCGGCCCTCCTGGCCGTTTCATCAGGCATATCAACTACATTAAAATCTCGGCTTTTTATTGCCGCCACTACCAAACAGTTTCTAACAAACCCTCCCCTTTTTTGTTCCCATTGGGTATTTAGAGATGAGCCTAACATTGCTAGTACATTTGAAAACGGATGCTAACTAAATAGTGTTTCAAACTATTGAAATCCATATCTCTTTCTAGCGAACACACTCATTTTTAGTAGCGAGTTGCAACTACGATTGTTATACAATAATAATAACTTGATGTGGATACATGCTTTTGTATCAAATATCAACAGTTTAGAAACGACAGATCGTCCCTTCAATAGGTTAACACACGGACCAATTGTAAGGCTCTGTTCTCGGTGAATGTTTACACACCCCTATTTGTTGTTTTGCATTGAAGCAATGCAATCGCCATTCTGTCAATCAAATTGATCATCGTGATGTCAGCTTTACATCTTAACATAATATCTTTCTAGCGGATACACTAATCTTTAGTAGCAAATTGCAACTACAATCGTTATACAATGATAGTAACTTGATGTTGTTACATACTTTTATATCGGGAATCCACTATTTAAAAACAAAAATTCGTCCCTTTAATAGGTGGAAAAAACGGACCAATTGTGAGGCTCTGTTCTCGATAAACATTTACCCACCCCTATTTGTGGTTTTGCATTGAAACAATGCAATCGCCATTCTGTCTATTAAATTGATCTTCGTGATTTCTGCTTTATATCTTAACATAATTTGGAAGAATAGTTGTTACATTTGACACTCTATGTTATTGGCTAATCTCGAGGTGAATAACCACCCCCATAGTGACGATGTAGGTACCCTTATTAACCTAATGGTGAATAAATACCAGAACTCGGCAAGAACATGTGTTTAGTGTCTATAAAAGACTATAAATAGGCTGTGATATTGATTATTCTAATATATCGGAGTCACTCTGTTAGCTCTAGAGCGAATGAGAGAGTGTAATGTGACTATAAATGCATAGTGATAGTGCATACTTTATAACTTACAATTGATATAGTGTGACAATATGTGTAATGTATGGTAATAAGGCGAATAATTTGTTCTATATGTAACTGTATTGTTGACTAAGAACCAAAATCGAGTGGAGTCTGTGTGAAGGTGGTGTGAAGATGTGACAAACATGTACGAGTGTAGCGTGACCTAAAGTATAGTGATATAAAGATTGGATTTTTTAACGTGTATATTCTCTAAATCCCTAGTGTCCCTTCTAATGTCTAAAAGAAGTGGAAACATGGTGCAAGTGCTATGACCTCATGCCAGTGGTGTCTTGGAGGTTGTGAGGAATCTTATTGTGCTCTGATGTATAGTGACAATTCTAGTGGTGTACAGTGTAATGGTTTAATTAAAATGGATTAATGGCAAGTGATGGGACGGTCCTGTTTATAGCGATTATTGGGGAATGTGTCCTATTTTGAGGGGGGCTAGTAAAAAGTGATCTATGTGTCTATGTGCAATACGTGTTGTATAGTTTATATATGGGTCACAAAGGTGGCAACGGGTATAAGGCGTGAATAGGTGTGGTGGATACCCCATCATAGAGATCGAGGTCTATCTAGCTTATTATAAATGGGGGATCAAAATGACTAAAAAGCAGCAGAGTCTATTACTTCATTAAGGCCGTTAGGAAAGAGGGAGCCAAATCTAAAAATCCAATAGGTCTCCCTTTGGCGAAGTTTAGTAAATCTGTTGTATCTGTGGGAGCTAGGGATGCTTTCAAGAGGTGTTATAGTGAAGGGACAGGTTTCTCCATTATGTTCATGGACATAGTGCCTAGATACACTGTGTTTCATGGATTTTTTCTTTATATTTCGATTATGTTCACTCCATCTTGTGCGAACATTTCGAATAGTGCGCCCCAAATACTGTTGTCCACATCTGCATGACAACACATAGACTACATATGAGGAGCTGCATGTCAGATACTCATTGATGGTGAAAATTTCTCCAGTGACATGTGATTTAATTGTTTTGATTTTGTGTGAAATATGTTTACACATGTGGCACCTAATTTTGCCACATTTAAATACTCCCTTTCTGTTGGGGTTATTTTGTGTATATTTGCCTTTAACTTTCTTGGAGATGACTACCTTGCTGGGAGCTAAAGTTTGTTTAATGGTGGGTGCTCTTTTATAAATCACGTTTGGTGTGTTTTGTAGATCTTTTTTCAAAATGGGGTCTTTCAATAAAATGGGCCAGTGTTTTGATAACACTTTTTTTATACGTTTGGCATTAGAATTAAATTGTGTCACAAAACAGGGTTGTTGAAGTATCTCTATAGCATCATTATTCGGCTTTGTTGCTTTCTTAGTGTGAAGAATGTTTGATCTATCCAAGTGGTATGCCTTCTCATACCCACTCATAATGATATCTCTAGGATAGCCCTTTTCTACATCAGAGCACAATAAGATTCCTCACAACCTCCAAGACACCACTGGCATGAGGTCATAGCACTTGCACCATGTTTCCACTTCTTTTAGACATTAGAAGGGACACTAGGGATTTAGAGAATATACGCGTTAAAAAATCCAATCTTTATATCACTATACTTTAGGTCACGCTACACTCGTACATGTTTGTCACATCTTCACACCACCTTCACACAGACTCCACTCGATTTTGGTTCTTAGTCAACAATACAGTTACATATAGAACAAATTATTCGCCTTATTACCATACATTACACATATTGTCACACTATATCAATTGTAAGTTATAAAGTATGCACTATCACTATGCATTTATAGTCACATTACACTCTCTCATTCGCTCTAGAGCTAACAGAGTGACTCCGATATATTAGAATAATCAATATCACAGCCTATTTATAGTCTTTTATAGACACTAAACACATGTTCTTGCCGAGTTCTGGTATTTATTCACCATTAGGTTAATAAGGGTACCTACATCGTCACTATGGGGGTGGTTATTCACTTCGAGATTAGCCAATAACATAGAGTGTCAAATGTAACAACTATTCTTCCAAATTATGTTAAGATATAAAGCAGAAATCACGAAGATCAATTTAATAGACAGAATGGCGATTGCATTGTTTCAATGCAAAACCACAAATAGGGGTGGGTAAATGTTTATCGAGAACAGAGCCTCACAATTGGTCCGTTTTTTCCACCTATTAAAGGGACGAATTTTTGTTTTTAAATAGTGGATTCCCGATATAAAAGTATGTAACAACATCAAGTTACTATCATTGTATAACGATTGTAGTTGCAATTTGCTACTAAAGATTAGTGTATCCGCTAGAAAGATATTATGTTAAGATGTAAAGCTGACATCACGATGATCAATTTGATTGACAGAATGGCGATTGCATTGCTTCAATGCAAAACAACAAATAGGGGTGTGTAAACATTCACCGAGAACAGAGCCTTACAATTGGTCCGTGTGTTAACCTATTGAAGGGACGATCTGTCGTTTCTAAACTGTTGATATTTGATACAAAAGCATGTATCCACATCAAGTTATTATTATTGTATAACAATCGTAGTTGCAACTCGCTACTAAAAATGAGTGTGTTCGCTAGAAAGAGATATGGATTTCAATAGTTTGAAACACTATTTAGTTAGCATCCGTTTTCAAATGTACTAGCAATGTTAGGCTCATCTCTAAATACCCAATGGGAACAAAAAAGGGGAGGGTTTGTTAGAAACTGTTTGGTAGTGGCGGCAATAAAAAGCCGAGATTTTAATGTAGTTGATATGCCTGATGAAACGGCCAGGAGGGCCGAGAAACGCGTAGCAATATTTTACTTGTACCTATTTCATATGTGCTTGTTAACCCTGTGCAATAAAAGTTTTTAATTCATTTTAATATAACTTGAGCCTGGAGTTTGAATACAAGCACACCACTACCAGACAGTCTAACATACAGGACAGCCACTGTTTCCGAGAAAGTGCCGGAGAGAGCCAGCTGGTCAGCTCTGAGTGCCAGCCCGCTTCCACAAGCACACTGGTGTGCTGTGCCAAAGTGTGAGTACCCTGTGCATACAATATTTGGAGTTTTGCCGAATTGTACCGATTGATACACACATTTGTGCGCCTCTCTTCTTTTTTTCATCATCTTTCCAGCTAACACGTTTTCCATTCCGGGATCGTTGTGGAGAGTGCAGCCACGGGAAAGTGTCCCTAGCCTTGGGACCAATTGAGACTTCCAGGATTCCAAGGACTCTATATCCGAAACCAAGCCAACCAATTATGGACATTGAATTCAACGCCATTTAATGAGGTTCCACTTTTCATTATATCAATAGTGATTGTAATTTCTGATTTGTTGATTAATTGTGTTTTAGACATTGTTATAGTTAGTTGTTTAGGTTAACAACTGTCCATTTTTTACTCATATGTTGTGTATAATGAGCGCCCTCTGGTGACCTACGTCATTTATTCTCGATAAGATAAGTTAGATATGTCAGGGAGCTCAGTGATGACAGTTGTAGCCTACCCACTATTCACACTCCTCACAATGTGTGAAAAAATCGTTAAACCAAGAAAAAAGGGGGTGTGGGTGGCGCCACTGAAGGCTAACTGTATAACAGATCAAATAAAATCAAATAAATAATATTAATAGTATAATATCAATGTTGTAAATTGATTGCGATCCAATGCATAAAAGAAGTAATAAAATGCCCCTTTGGGTCTATACACAAGGTAATAACTATCAGTATAGATAAATGGATAAGTCACGGGGCTGGGTTATAACAGCATATACTAGTAGGACTCCTATGTAGCTAAAACACACTCAGCTGAAAAATTGTGATACAAATAATGGGGTGTTGAATAAAACTAGTTTAATAAAGGTACATTTACTAATAAAACATTTTATCACAGGACATTCAGACACATATAACTATAATAGCACCGGTGCTAACAAACTTTAAAAACCTTAATAGAACAATGTTAAATTCATATGAGACTAAAAGTTAATAACGATAATACTAGCTAAGAATAATAAATAAAGAGCTAAATGCATACAAAAAAGGCTCAAAAATAAACCCAAAAATGCAATAAAATGGACAAAAGAAAACGTTGTCAAGGAACCTAATACAGCAGCATTTCTCAAAGTCTATTTGGATACCTCTGCTGCGTGAGCACTAGTAATGGTTCTATTTGATACTGTTCCGGACCAGGGTTATAATGTTGCAACATACAGTGAGTAAAGTGATTGTGTCACATGAGTCTTTAAATAACCCGGACTCTTTTTTGGATGTTTGTAACTTTGTAACGAATTTGTGGCTTTATAGCAAACTGGAATTAAGTCACAGAAATAATGCTGGATTTTGAATTGACGGTTTTCACTTACTTGAGAAACCACAGACCAGTCTCGGGGTTGAATAACCACCAGGTTAACTTCTTAACAATTGGAACTTTCACTTAGATGAATTAGACGATGTAGCTGGCAGCTCTAAGTATTTGCTGATGCCGTAAGGGAATTCCTTCTGCTCCGTCGGTAGTCGTATAGGAACTCAGTGCGTGCACTTTTTTTGAAAAAACCCGCTCCTACCGTTCAACCAATCAGCCTTCCTCCTTGCTTGGTCGGTTCAAGCTATTGATCCTGGCTTGATGGTATGGTTCTGGGAGCTCAGTAGCTGTTCATGCGAGGCTTTCAATCAGCCTCTCCTTGTCTTGCAAACACTCTCACAGGTGTTTTAGGGAATCAGTACAATCCACGCGTATCGGCTTTAGGCCTTTGTCAAGATGACTGCTCCCATGTCTTCATCTCCCAATAAAGGCTGCAAAATTAACCCCTTATTGGTTAAGTTACAAACATCATCAAGTTAATTACTTTCATAGTGGCTTCATTTATCCCTTAATCTCCTTCTCCTTATTCGTTTGTTGAAGGATTTTTTCTATTCCTAATTGTCAAAGTCAATCACTATATTACAAAACATATACATATACAAAAATATATAAAAATAGCAGAATCTAATTCATTAGTAAATGGGATACAATTTTTCCTAAAAACAAGCAGGTTTCATTTCTCACCATTTAAATTATTTGAATTATTTGAAGAGCAGAGAAATTTATTTAGTGGAATATCTATTTGGAATATGTACATATATATATATATTTAATATTTTCAATGTGAAAAAAATATTATTTTTTATTTTTTAGACTTCAAAGACTAATCTATAAGGGGCATATTATTGGCTATATCACCTCAGAACCCATTTTAATGTGAAATACACATTGGTCTATATATTAATAGAGAACTAATACCTTATCACAAACCTAAGCTTTAAAATTAATATAATACAAACATTTAATCGCATTGTATTACAGCATTGATATTTTGAATATCATTGTTACGGTTACCCTTAGTCTCGCTGAGAGATGGACCGCTTAGTAGCCTGGATCCCTATTGCTAAAGAGGGGAGAAGCTGCTTTCCATAGTATTTTATATGAGTCTCGCAAATATAGAATAATCTCCCTTAGCTGCAGTACAGCTAGGATACCCTTCTGCCCACAAAAACGAGTCAACGCTGCGATTGAGGGTCAAACAAGAACTCAGGACTGGGATGCCCAGCCTGCTTTTTATTAAGGTTACATGCACACAGGGCACTCCCAGGGGGAGAGGGGGGGAAGCACAAAATCCCCCATCACACATTTAGATAGAGAGCACTGTCCTTTGACAGGCCACAATAGGATTACAGTACTTAAAATAACAAGTTTACAAGTTCATCTTATCAATTAGCAGTCTGGCTCCAGAGGTGATTAGACAAACGTGTATTTAGGCAATAGTTTCTAAAAGCTGAAAAAAAAAGAGTTAACTCTTTATGAAATGATACTTGTTACGGTTTTCTTGGAGCCCTTCTTAGGCACTGGCTTGCTGGTTCAGGCATTGCTGCTGAGAAATAAGCTCTTTACAACAAAATAACTAATGCTTCTGTAACAGTGCTCCCTTTCTGTGGAACACTCTGGCAGACACGGTCTGACCCCTTTTCGGGGCAGACTAAGGCTGTCCAGACCGCTGGTTATGCGGGGCTGAGGTCGGTTTGTCTGGACAACCCGTCGGCGTTGCCATTCTGTTTCCCAGGTCTGTAAGTAATGGTGAAATTGAAGGGTTGCAACGATAAGCTCCAACGTAATAGCCTGCCGTTATCTCCAGAGACCCGGTTCAGCCACACCAACGGGTTATGGTCAGTGACCAGAGTGAACTCCTGACCATATAAATAGGGAGTCAATTTCTTTAATGCCCACACCAAAGCCAAACACTCCTTTTCGACCGCTGCATAGCTGACTTCGCGGGGCAGGAGCTTCCGGCTGATGTAGGCAACTGGATGCTCCCCTCCATCTTCGCCTACTTGGCTGAGGACGGCTCCCAGCCCAAACATGGAAGCATCTGTATGGACGATAAAACGTTTGTTAAGGGCTGGGGCCACCAAGACAGGAGCGTTAATTAGAGCATTTTTGAGAGCCTGGAAAGCCGTTTCACAGTGGGGAGACCACAGGACCTGTCGAGGTAAGTTCTTCTTGGTCAAGTCAGTCAGGGGTTTGGCAAGTGTGCTGTAGTCTGGTACGAACCGTCTATAGTACCCTGCCGTGCCCAGGAAGGCTAGGACCTGAGTCTTAGTGATGGGGGTGGGCCAATTGGCGACAGCTTCTATTTTGGCCGGCTCTGGACGCTGCTTTCCACACCCCACCCGGTGACCCAGGTACTGTACCTCGGCCATCCCAAAGTGGCATTTTTCTGGCTTCAGAGTCAGGCCAGCAGCCCGGATCTGATCCAGAACCATTCCCACATGAGCTAGGTGGTCCTCCCAGGACTCACTGTGGATCGCTATGTCGTCCAGGTAGGCGCAAGCAAAACTCTGGAAGCCATCCAGGAGCCTATCCACCAAGCGCTGGAATGTAGCTGGGGCATTCTTCATCCCAAACGGCATTACCCTAAACTGATATAAGCCGAATGGGGTGACGAATGCCGACTTGGGGATAGCCTCCGGGGCCAGGGGAATCTGCCAGTAACCTTTGCAGAGGTCAATAGTGGTCAGGTAATTTCCCCTGGCTATACGATCGAGTAGCTCGTCTACCCTGGGCATAGGGTAAGCGTCCGTCACGGTATTTTCATTGAGCCTCCGATAGTCTACGCAGAACCGGGTGGTCCCATCTTTCTTGGGCACCAAGACAACTGGGGAGGCCCAGGGACTATCGGAGGGCTCAATTACCCTGAGCTGGAGCATCTCATCGATCTCCTTCTTCATTCCTGTCCTAACTGCTTCGGGGATTCGGTACGGAGCCTGGCGCAAGGGAGCTTGTCCCGGAGTATCTACCTGGTGGGTGGTTAAAGTAGTGTACCCTGGCTTCGGGGAGAAGGTGAGGTGTTTGGACTGGAGGAGTTGGTTGAGCTGCTCCCTTTCAGTGGGGCTAAGTCGGTCCCCTATCTGAACCTGCGCCACTATACCTGTGGGGAGACTCTTTTCTAATAGGTCTGGAATGGGTAAACTGTCGGGGTCTTCCTGAGGGGAACAACATACGGCCGTCACGTTCTCTGGTCGCTCCAAATATTCCTTGAGCATGTTTACATGGAATGTCTTTCTAAGATTGTTGTCGTGGCAGCTAGCTATCACATAAGTGGTGTCTCCCCTTTTCTCTACGATCTGGTAGGGACCCTGCCAGGACGCCTGCAATTTGTCTGTCTTCACCGGCTTAAGTACTAACACCTTTTGTCCTATGGTGAAGATTCTCTTTCGGGCCCCCCGATCGTACCATACTTTCTGTCTTCTCTGGGCCAACTGGAGATTAGCCCGCACGGATTTGGCTAATTGCTCCATTTGGTCCCTGAGTTCCAGCACGTATGGCACAATGGGGACACCGTCAGCCTCCATCTCTCCCTCCCAGTGCTCCCGGATCAGGTTTAGGGGTCCCCGTACCTTTCTTCCGTAGAGCAACTCGAAGGGAGAGAACCCTGTCGTTTCCTGGGGCACCTCCCGATAAGCAAATAGGAGGTGCGGCAGGAAGCGTTCCCAGTCTCGGTATTCCTGAGTGAACGTCTTGAGCATTTGCTTGAGGGTCCCATTGAACCTCTCACACAGCCCGTTCGTCTGGGGGTGGTATGGGGAGCTCAGGAGGGACTTAATTTTGCAAACCTGCCAGAGTTGTTGGGTCAATTCAGCCGTAAATTGGGTGCCTCGGTCGGATAGGATTTCTTTTGGAAATCCTACCCGGGAGAACACCTGTACTAGTGCATTCGCTACCGTATCCGCTTGTATGTTGGATAGGGCGACAGCCTCTGGGTACCTGGTAGCGTAGTCCACTACGGTAAGAATGTAGCGCTTACCGGAGGGACTAGGGGTAGCCAGTGGTCCCACTAGGTCAATAGCAACCCGGCTGAAGGGTTCCTCTACAATGGGCATATTTACTAGATGGGCTTTAGGGTGATCGCCTCGCCTTCCTACTCGTTGACACACATCGCAGGTGTTACAGTAAGTTCTAACGTCAGCGTGCACCCCTGGCCAAAAGAACGTGTGAGTAATGCGGTGTAGGGTACGGGTTACGGCTAGGTGGCCTGCTAAGGGGATGTCGTGGCCTATTTTGAGGATTTCTTGACGGTATTTGTGGGGCACTACCAGCTGTCGCCTACGCTGTCCCCTTTTCTCTGTCCAGCGGTATAGTTTCCCTTTTTCCCATAAGAATGTTTCGTTATCTGCCCCGCCCCCTCTGGTCTCTGCTCGTTCCCGGTACTTTTGTAAGGTCGGGTCAGTCTTAGACTCTGCCTCGAAAGCATCTGGGGTGTCCCAGGGTATGGGGCCTAACCTGTCAGGCAAGGTCGGGGTAGGTCTTACCTGTGTCTCCCGCACTGGTGAGAGCTCTCGCTCCGTCCGGGCTTGGGCCCGTGTAGTCACTGGGTCCGCCTCGTTGTTGCATACTGGAGCATAGGCAGAAGTCATGGGGCCCAAATCGTTGCCCAGTAGTACTTCGGCAGGTAAATTATCCATTAGGCCCATGTTCACAGCCCCCTTTCCCGCTCCCCAATCAAGATGCACTTTAGCTGTTGGAATTTTGTACACATCCCCCCCCGCCACTCTAACGGCCACAGTCTGTCCGGATCGCTTGTGCTCTGGCACCAAATGACTCTGTACCAGCGTGATAGTAGCCCCTGTGTCTCGCAATCCCTCGGTAGATCGCCCCTCGAGCCATACCCTCTGCCGATGGTGCTGGCGGTTATCTGAGGCAGCATGTACAGGGTCTGCCTCGTGAAGCGGCCCCACATATCCCTCCATAGGGGCCTCTTGGTTAACACAGAGGGCCCGGGCCGGACAATAGGACCCAGAGGGGTAATTGTAATTCCTGGGTGTCTGGTGCGTATTAAGGGGGCAGCTAGCCATGAAATGCCCTGGTTGCTTGCATCGGTGGCAAGTCGGTCTGGGACGCTCAGAGCTGTTATTGGGTGGTCCTGAGTGTCGGACGGGCCCTGTGGGCACCGGGGCTCGGAATTCAGCACGAGGGGGTGCACGGTAAACCTCTCTGGGTTCGACCCGTGCTGGAGCTCGGTAGTTCATGGGTTCGTGAAGACGGGAGTCATAATGTTCATCGGCCAATTTGGCTGCTTCTTCTAAGGTAGAAGGCCGCCTGTCTCGCAGCCATTCCTTCCCTTGCTGTTCCATGCCATTATAAAAATGTTCTAAGAGAAACAATTGTAAAATTTCCTCCCCAGTCACCGCTTTACTTCCGCTCAGCCAGTGATTTGCCGCTCTCCGCATTCGGTGCGCCCATTCCATATGGGTATCGTTAGGCTTCTTTTCCGTGCCCCGAAACTGTCGGCGATACGTGTCCGGAGTTACAGCGTACCGTCGTAACAGTGTCTCCTTAACTAGCTCATACTGTGTCACTTCCTCAGCACCCAGAGTACGAAAGGCTTCCAGGGCTCGCCCAGATAGTTTCCCAGACAATATCGTGGGCCACTCTCTGTTGGGAATCTGGTGCAGGGCACATTGCCTTTCGAAGTCTGCCAAATATTCATCAATCCCTGTCTCGCTCTCTAGGAAGGGTCGAAATGCCGCATAGGGTATCTTGGGCCTCCCAGCATTTTCGACAGGGATGATTACCTGCGGGGCTTCAGCATTGCGGTGTGCATTCGCTAGGTTGAGTTCGTGGGCTCGAGTCTCTCGTATATCCTTGTCCGCCTCCGCCATCAACTGCTGTACCAATTCCATGGAGGGGTTCGGACCGTATAATGAGAGCCTTTCCCGAACAATCCTGGTTTTTTCGTCACTAATCGTGGTCGGTGTTTCCGCCATTGTGAAGCTCTGATCCAGTTCGGTCAATTCTGCGATCAGCTCTCTCCTCGGCCGGTTGCTGGTGTACCCCCCTCTGCTTTCAAGTAAATCCTTTAGGGTTGTACGCTTCAATTTTTCGTAAGCGCTCTCCATCCGTTCTGTACCTCTCCTAGGAAATCCAGGAAAATCCCGCCGCTGCCGCCAAATGTTACGGTTACCCTTAGTCTCGCTGAGAGATGGACCGCTTAGTAGCCTGGATCCCTATTGCTAAAGAGGGGAGAAGCTGCTTTCCATAGTATTCTATATGAGTCTCGCAAATATAGAATAATCTCCCTTAGCTGCAGTACAGCTAGGATACCCTTCTGCCCACAAAAACGAGTCAACGCTGCGATTGAGGGTCAAACAAGAACTCAGGACTGGGATGCCCAGCCTGCTTTTTATTAAGGTTACATGCACACAGGGCACTCCCAGGGGGAGAGGGGGGGAAGCACAAAATCCCCCATCACACATTTAGATAGAGAGCACTGTCCTTTGACAGGCCACAATAGGATTACAGTACTTAAAATAACAAGTTTACAAGTTCATCTTATCAATTAGCAGTCTGGCTCCAGAGGTGATTAGACAAACGTGTATTTAGGCAATAGTTTCTAAAAGCTGAAAAAAAAAGAGTTAACTCTTTATGAAATGATACTTGTTACGGTTTTCTTGGAGCCCTTCTTAGGCACTGGCTTGCTGGTTCAGGCATTGCTGCTGGGAAATAAGCTCTTTACAACAAAATAACTAATGCTTCTGTAACAATCATTTATTTCATTTGTTTAAAATGTTTTTATAAAAATGTTTTTATATAAAAAATTTATTCTATAAAAAGAGATGGGGAGTCTTATAAAAAAGTGAAACAGCTAAAAATTATAAGGATTAAAAACAGACCAATTGGGAGAATAAAAATAGAAAATTAGAAAATTAAAAAATAAAATTAATATATATACATATAAAAATGTATAACAATATCTAAAAATATGGAAATATTATATAATATAATATTTCCATATTTTTAGATATTGTTATACATTTTTATATGTATTTTTAATCCTTATCATTTTTAGCTGTTTCACTTTTTTATAAGACTCCCCATCTCTTTTTATAGAATAAATTTTTTATATAAAAACATTTTTATAAAAACATTTTAAACAAATGAAATAAATGATATTCAAAATATCAATGCTGTAATACAATGCGATTAAATGTTTGTATTATATTAATTTTAAAGCTTAGGTTTGTGATAAGGTATTAGTTCTCTATTAATATATAGACCAATGTGTATTTCACATTAAAATGGGTTCTGAGGTGATATAGCCAATAATATGCCCCTTATAGATTAGTCTTTGAAGTCTAAAAAATAAAAAATAATATTTTTTTCACATTGAAAATATTAAATATATATATATATGTACATATTCCAAATAGATATTCCACTAAATAAATTTCTCTGCTCTTCAAATAATTCAAATAATTTAAATGGTGAGAAATGAAACCTGCTTGTTTTTAGGAAAAATTGTATCCCATTTACTAATGAATTAGATTCTGCTATTTTTATATATTTTTGTATATGTATATGTTTTGTAATATAGTGATTGACTTTGACAATTAGGAATAGAAAAAATCCTTCAACAAACGAATAAGGAGAAGGAGATTAAGGGATAAATGAAGCCACTATGAAAGTAATTAACTTGATGATGTTTGTAACTTAACCAATAAGGGGTTAATTTTGCAGCCTTTATTGGGAGATGAAGACATGGGAGCAGTCATCTTGACAAAGGCCTAAAGCCGATACGCGTGGATTGTACTGATTCCCTAAAACACCTGTGAGAGTGTTTGCAAGACAAGGAGAGGCTGATTGAAAGCCTCGCATGAACAGCTACTGAGCTCCCAGAACCGTACCATCAAGCCAGGATCAATAGCTTGAACCGACCAAGCAAGGAGGAAGGCTGATTGGTTGAACGGTAGGAGCGGGTTTTTTCAAAAAAAGTGCGCGCACTGAGTTCCTATACGACTACCGACGGAGCAGAAGGAATTCCCTTACGGCATCAGCAAATACTTAGAGCTGCCAGCTACATCGTCTAATTCATCTAAGTGAAAGTTCCAATTGTTAAGAAGTTAACCTGGTGGTTATTCAACCCCGAGACTGGTCTGTGGTTTCTCAAGTAAGTGAAAACCGTCAATTCAAAATCCAGCATTATTTCTGTGACTTAATTCCAGTTTGCTATAAAGCCACAAATTCGTTACAAAGTTACAAACATCCAAAAAAGAGTCCGGGTTATTTAAAGACTCATGTGACACAATCACTTTACTCACTGTATGTTGCAACATTATAACCCTGGTCCGGAACAGTATCAAATAGAACCATTACTAGTGCTCACGCAGCAGAGGTATCCAAATAGACTTTGAGAAATGCTGCTGTATTAGGTTCCTTGACAACGTTTTCTTTTGTCCATTTTATTGCATTTTTGGGTTTATTTTTGAGCCTTTTTTGTATGCATTTAGCTCTTTATTTATTATTCTTAGCTAGTATTATCGTTATTAACTTTTAGTCTCATATGAATTTAACATTGTTCTATTAAGGTTTTTAAAGTTTGTTAGCACCGGTGCTATTATAGTTATATGTGTCTGAATGTCCTGTGATAAAATGTTTTATTAGTAAATGTACCTTTATTAAACTAGTTTTATTCAACACCCCATTATTTGTATCACAATTTTTCAGCTGAGTGTGTTTTAGCTACATAGGAGTCCTACTAGTATATGCTGTTATAACCCAGCCCCGTGACTTATCCATTTATCTATACTGATAATTATTACCTTGTGTATAGACCCAAAGGGGCATTTTATTACTTCTTTTATGCATTGGATCGCAATCAATTTACAACATTGATATTATACTATTAATATTATTTATTTGATTTTATTTGATCTGTTATACAGTTAGCCTTCAGTGGCGCCACCCACACCCCCTTTTTTCTTGGAATAACATACCGATAGCCTTATATACTATACTGCCTTTTGACATAATTTGATAGGTCTACGGTTCACATACACTCTCCAACCTCTGAGTGGTTTGATGGGTTTTAATTTGGGTAAGATGTTATTCACATATCACGAATATAATAATTTTTGTCTTTATATTGAAGTGGGGTAGTCTCCTTGTGCATATAGTTGTTTTGCTAACTATGGGTCTCTTTTAGTAGATTCTATTTACCCATTTAGCGAGATAGTGCTGTCCGTAGGATGCACAGTACGTACGAGTATTTGGGCGTGCACTATGACAACAAATCATTAGATTGGTGCTTCAGGGGTGTGTGGCTCTACACTGTCACACCATTGGCTAGAGACGCGTGATTACAATACTCAGACAACAAAGCGTATGATTGGTGTTTCAGTGGTGTGTGGCTCCACACTGACACATTATTGGTTAGAGACGCACAATAGATATCACACACTTTACTTTTTGTATGTTAGCAACCCGAAAGATACGATCAACTCAGTCCTAGATCTCTTGAAGGGCTATGGTAATGTATCTGGTTATAAAACCAACTTGGCAAAATCAAAGGTAATTTGGTTGAATAAATGTCACAAACATCAGACGTATGAATTCATTGAATCCAAGGTATTGGAATACCTGGGTCTGAAACTTTCTGTCAATCCTGACGACTGGTACCGAGATAATATCTCCACGGTTCTTCACGAAACTATAATAAAATTGAGAAGCTGGGCAGCTCTGCCGGTCTCAATATCGGGGAAAGTTAACCTTTATAAAATGTTTATAATTCCTAAAATTCTGTATCCATGTAGAATGCTTCCTCTCCTCATAAAAAAAATAGATCTATGGCGTTTCAATCAGGCATTGAGATATTTCCTGTGGAGTGGGAGGAAACCAAGAATAAAACTAGATTCACTATACCAATCATATCTGGGAGGAGGGTTAGCACTACCTAATTTGGAATGGTACAATTTATCAACCTTATTAAAATTTCCAGTAGACTGGCTCTTCCAGTCATTCAAATTATCAGACAAGTACCTAGAAGAACAGATCTGTGCCCCCCATTCCATCGGTTTTATACTACATGCATCAAATAAGATCTTGGGTAAGTCAATTGCCAACCACCCTTTACTCAGAGATATCTTAGGAGCATGGAGAAAGACCATGAAGTTTTGTGGCTACTCGATTGCAGTCTCCAAATGGCTACCTATTCAAGGTAACTGTTATTTTCCATTAGGTAACTCAGTTAACACTTTCAGTTTATGGTCACCTATTAAAACCCTTGTGGTTGCAGATTTTTATGATTTTAAGTCTAGAAAATTTTATAATTTTTTAGATTTTCAAAATATTTTCCCTACAGTACAGAAAAAACAAATGTTTTATTTTTTGCAAGCCAAAGATTATATCCGTAAATTATCTTACTTATATCCTCAGATCTTTCAAGATCATCCATTAATGGATTATTTAAAAAGGGAGAAAAGTTCTTTATCTTCTATATATAAGATCTTAAGGTCTGCAAAAACAGATACATATATAGAACGAGCAAGGTCCCACTGGGAGAGAATAATAAATTTACCGGACCTTTCAGAGCGAAAGGACAACGTTTTCCATCTCCAACTCAACTTACTTGAGAGAAACGCAATTCAGGATCTTTAATAGAGATTACCTTACCCCGCGGCGGGTAGCCAAGTGGAATAGTAAGGTTAAAAACTTCTGCACTAAATGCCATTTAATTGATCCAGATTTGGGACATTTATTGTGGGACTGCCCGAAGGTCAATCAGTTTTGGCACAAGATAGCATATTTTCTTTCACAAATAACAAGTATTAAAATAGCTTTTTCAATAAACTCTATAATCCTACTATCTCCTTGTCCATTATGGGGGAATAAGAAGAGATTTATTTTATTAGTAATACTGAATCGCAGAAAGCTTCTTTTTAGCAATTGGTCTAAACCCCGGGTACCTACAATTAAGGAAGCAAAAAAACTTCTCATTGATACGGCAATAATAGCAGCCCATGATTTTAGGCTAGAAAGGAAGAAAGACAATTCATATCTAAAGGAATGGAAAGATCTTGTCCTAAGTCAGGGTAATGACTTTATTGCAAACATAGAACAAATCATTAATATTCAGTTATAGTGAAGGGTGAAGGGCCCTGAGTGGGAGATTCCTTCAGCTCGAAATGGACGGGGGGTTGAGAGGGGGGGTGGGGGCGGGAGATGTATGGAAAAACTTTTTTTTTTTTTTTTTTTTGTTTCTCTCCCTTCTTTGTCAATTGGTATTCTTTGAAATTATCAACCCATATTAAAAAGTAAAATAATGGTCACTTATGTTCTCTTGATACCCACAATGTATATTTAAATATTGTTATACTGTACTGGATACATGTGAGTATCCAACTTTTGTATTTTTATTCTGCTGTTTATCAATAAAATAATTTATAAAAAATAAAGATATCACACACTTGTCGGGTACTGACTCAGAATCAGATAGGACAGTGGCTATTTCTGTACGGTGTCATGGTACAGCTCTCGGTTAGAGCTGACCTGACATGAATTTATGGCGATGTTATACCAGTATTATTTTTTACATGATCGGTTTGGGCTGCCGTCTACACATAAGCTGTGTATTCATGATCGATCCGCTTTAGTGTTGTGATTGGACTGTAAACCGTGGGGATACATATGGGTCCCTTGTAGACATCTTATGATTAACATCATAGATGAGTTCCGATTGATATAAACCCTTTTTGACAAGGTGACACTGCGAGTCACTGACAGGTTTGGAGGTGGTGCTGGATGAGTTGTGACTCATCTGACCACTTGATAGACGGATTGTTTGATTGGCTGATCGGGTTAGGTTATTTGTGTGGATTAACGCCATTGGCTATTTTTGTTGTGTAAATTTATGTCACACGAGCCTCACTCTATACTATGATTTACACCCTTGGTTGTCTATATAAGGTTATCTTTCATTTGCTGACCTAGGACGTTGTTTTTATACACATTTACATACACTTTTTTCACTTTTAAGAAGAGGCACTTGGTTTGACACTTTGGTCTTCTCCTATTCACAAATTTATACTGTATATTTCTATCATTTAGAGGGCGCACACACAAACTAAACACACATTCAGATCAACTATGTTTAGGAAATTATGAATAGCTTTATATGTTAAAAGTTTCATTCTAGCTGACGTTATTATTATATCATTCCACAAATCTGTACTACAGCTAAAAATTGTAACCGAACACTCCGCTCAAATGTCTGCACAAAGATTGGTCAACTAAGAATCTGTAATTAACCAATCAGGACCTACCTACCCCTTTTTAAAAAGGACCGCGAACACTCTCAGAGGCATCTTGATAAAGGCACCCGCCGAAACGCGTAGATCTGCCCACCTGAGTGTGCACCCTCTTTGACAGTTTATGCCCACACTGTGGGACAAGAACTATCTTCCCTTCAACGGATTCAGCTCTATCTAGCGCTTGAAATAAAAAGCGCAAAAGAAGAAGAAAAACACCGGACAACAGACAGAACTGCCTCTTAGAGACTCCTGCAAACCCTGAACAACCTCCAGCAAAATCATAAGGGTAAACAGTCTCAGAGACCAACGGTTATTCGCAATCAAACTCCTGCTAAAGATTGAGGAATTTTCAAACGCTATAAGCCTCTTAGAGACTCCTGCAAACCCTGAACAGCATACCAGCATAAAATAGGGTATACAGTCTCAGAGACCAGCGGATAATTCAATTTGAAACCCCCACGAAAAATTGAGGAACTTTCAAGCACCATAACAGCGTTAAAACGGCTAAGATTTTTCTTTAGCACAACCATTGGAGATATACATTGTATCAGCCTAACAAAGGCATTAGATACAAATCAACTGCTTGTTCATATTCACCTCCAAAGCTACAAAAAGCAAGATTGTCAACTTTAAGGCTGTAATTACTCCAAACGTATATTGCCTCCACAACGGGTTTTTTATAACCCCATAAAGCTAAAAAGCCTTTTACACTCAAGACAAAATCGTGAGTACTAGAAGAACAATAATACTAAACTTTTAAAGCCTCAAAAGAGACCGTATATACCACAAAAGCAAGCAAAAAGTGTACAATATTTAAGCAAGCAAATAAGTGTACAATATTTTTGCAACTATTTTTCTATCTTCAATTATTGTTATTACAAATTGTATATTGTATATTGTTTTATATGTCTTAAAGTATTAGAGCTCTATACTTTTATTATGCACATGTTTTAAAGTGTTTTAAAATAAATATATTATTTTTAAACCTTAACGCTTAAGCATAAACTTTTATTTAGGTTACACAGTAACATACAATCACCACCAATTATACCTTTAGCTCCCCTCACCTTGGTTATTGCACTTGACACTTTGGTCTCTAGCCTATCAGGAGACTTGTTTCTCCAGTCCTAACACGCAGATCACATTGATTGGTTGTGAACACAGGGGAGGGCTTTATTCACCCTTATAAGTTTGTCATTTTGTATTGTTGTTTGTCAGAGGAAGGGACTGTTTTTGTCCCGAAACGTCACTAATAAAATTGTTTATAACACAGACGGCTGAAGTCCAGTGAGTGCTTATCTTATCTGAAAACTATTGAAATATCCTTATAGCACCCTGGCGGTTGGTGACAGATGGTGAGAGTGCATACACCCACAAATACATATATATATATATATATATATATATATATATATATGTGTGTATGTATATATAAAAAAATATTATTTATTTATTATTATTTTATGGAATGCTAACAAGCAAAACTTTACAACATTCTAAACTGAAAGTTATTTTTATTTGTTTATAATATATACTAACTGTATGGTAAGGGTTTGAATTACTAGTAAAAATTGGGTTGTTGCATAGTTTACTCTTCTACGCCTTCCACATTAGCAAATGTCTGAGCTTTTGAAAAGTGCTGCATTGCTCTTACTGAATGATGTTAATTCAGTCCATATTATAGTAACCATCATAAGGATGTTACTACCAGTTTTTTCATTCCCTAATTAAAAGATGCAGCTGTTTATTACTTTTCCTCCACTTATAGTTTAAGAAAACAGGATCATTTATTCTACACCTTCCTGAATTGAAAGCAGAACTTGTGCCCTGGAAGGTCCATATTTCCTATCACTCTCTCCAAAGGAAATGTAAACTGACATTTTCAGTCTCTTCATGGATTTTCCCCATGTTTCCTTCACTTTGCTGCAAACATCTTTTTAACACTCTTTAAATGGAAAAAAAGGTTTATTATCTTTTCCTGTAACACTTTCCAACTATTTATATAAGGTAGAAAAGATTTAAGCCTTTGCCAAGCCTGGGAGGATAAATTAAACTGGAGACACTTGCTCTGGCTCACTGTAAAATACTGCATCACCTATGTCCAACACACATATAATACAACCTTTATTCATTTTGGATTTTCCTATTTAGTATCCGTTTTCCACACATTGTATTGGCAATTGTGTTATTGTAGCTATCAGCCCAATGTTCTACTCCCTGGTATAGCCTTATAAATACTGTAAGTTGAAGAAGGAGCCCTTGATCAAGCAATTAGACAGAAACAAATTAAGGGAGCTAATCTGGGGCCCTATTACATATGCGGCGTTGCCTGCAAAAGCCGGCGATGCCGGTTTATGCGTGGGTTTGGTATCCTATATACAGCGCCGCATATAAATGCGGCACGTATATTTCACCCGTCGCCCGCAATTTTTACTCCCATAGGCTAACATGGGACTGCGTCGTAAATCGGTATCCAATATCCAGCGCAAGGACTTATGTGGCGAAAATGGAGAAATCTTACTCCATTTTTACCTCGTCATAAAAGGCAGCCATAGCAAGCCTTGCGCTGAGTATGGAAGCACCGTAACTCCCGAAAGTGCCTGCAAAAATAAACTAACACCTAACGCATGCGCAATGTCTATCTACCTGTCAACCGCAATCCCCCACCGCAAAAACTAATAAAGTTTATTAACCCCTATATCCGCCATCAAACCCACACCGCAAGTAATAACTAAATTATTAATCCCTATATCCGCCATTAACCCACAACGCAATAAACCCATTAAAACTATTAACCCCTAATCCACCATTAACCCACAATGCAATAAACCTATTAAAGTATTAACCCCTAAACCACCAAAGCCCACTACGCAATAAACCTATTAAAGCATTAACCCCTAAACCGCCAAAGCTCACAACGCAATAAACCTATTAAAGTATTAACCCCTAAACCGTCAAAGCCCACAACACAATAAACCTATTAAAGTATTAACCCCTAAACCGCCAAAGCCCACAACGCAATAAGCCTAACCCCTAACCTAACCCCCCCTAACCTAACACCCCTAACCTAACACCCCCTAAATGAACCCAAATTACCTAATTTACAAAATACTAAAGTTAAATTAAAAAACCTAACACTACTTTAAAAATACAAATAAACTAAGTATAAATTAAAGGGACAGTCTAATGAAAATTCTGGAGTAGACTGTCCCTTTAAGATACAATTACAGAAAATAAAAAAAATCTAAGTTTACAGAAAATATTAAAGAAAATTACCAAATTTTACAAAAATTATACCTAATCCCTATGAAAATAAAAAAGCCCCCCCCAAATAAAAACACCCCCTAATCTAATAAACTACCAGTAGCCCTTAAAAGGACTTTTTGCAGGGCATTGCCCCAAGATAATCAGCTCTTTTTCAAGAAAATACATTACCCCCCCAACCGTAAAAGCCCCCACCCAGCAAACCCCCCCAAATAAAATAACCTAACACTAAAAACCCTAAACTACCCATTGCCCTGAAAAGGGCATTTGTTGGGCATTGCCCTTAAAAGGGCATTCAGCTCTTTTACTGCCGATCCTATCTAAATAAAATAAAAATAAATAAAAAATCCCTTTAAAAACCCTAAGTCTAACCCCCAAGTGGTACTCACCTGTCCTGAAGTCCAGCGCAGAAGGTCATGTTCCAGGCGGTGAAGTCTTCTTCCAAGCGGCGACCTCTTCTTTCTTCTTCCAGGAACCAGCCAGCATGGAGTGGAGGGCGGAGCTGAAGACCGATGACCACAGAGCTGAAGACCAGCGACCCTGGAACTGAAGACCAGCGAGCCTGGAACTGAAGACCGGCAACTACGGAGCCATGGAGCGTGGAGGATCCTCTTTATACGATCTCCACCATACACTGAATAGGAATTCAATGTACGCGATTAAAAATGGCGTCCCTTGAATTCCTATTGGCTGATTTGATTCTTCAAATTCAAATCAGCCAATAGGATGAGAGCTACTGAAATCCTATTGGCTGTTCAAATCAGCCAATAGAATAAGAGCTACTGAAATTCTATTGGCTGATTTGAACAGCCAATAGGATTTCAGTAGCTCTCATCCTATTGGATGATTTGAATTTGAAGGCTCAAATCAGCCAATAGGAATTCAAGGGACGCCATTTTTATTCGCGTACCTTGAATTTCTATTCAGTGTACGGCGGAGATAGTATGAAGAGGATCCTCCACGTTTCATGGCTCCGTGATCACCGGTATTCAGTTCCAAGCTCGCCAGTCCTCAGTTCCAGGGTCGCCGGTCTTCAGCTCCGCCATCACCGGTCTTCAGCTCCGATCTCCTCTTCGCACCGGCTGGTTCCTGGAAGAAGAAAGAAGAGGTCTGTCGCACTTCAGGACAGGTGAGTACCACTTGGGGGTTAGACTTAGGGTTTTTTTTCAGGGCAATGGGTTGTTTAGGGTTTTGAGTGTTAGGTTATTTTATTTGGGGGGGTTTGGTGGGTGGGGGGTTTTACTGTTGGGGGGGTTGTGTATTTTCTTGAAAAAGAGCTGATTATCTTGGGGGAATGCCCTGCAAAATGCCCTTTTAAGGGCTACTGATAGTTTATTGGATTAGGGGGTGTTTTTATTTGGGGGGGGGGCTTTTTTATTTTCATAGGGATTAGGTACAATTTTTGTAAAATTAAGTAATTTTCTTTATTATTTTCTGTAATCTTAGATTTTTTTATTTTCTGTAATTGTAGCTTAAAGGGACAGTCTACTCCAGAATTTTGATTAGACTGTCCCTTTAATTTATACTTAGTTTATTTGTATTTTTAAAGTAGTGTTAGGTTTTTTAATTTAATAGTAACTTTAGTATTTTGTAAATTAGGTAATTTGGGTTCATTTAGGGGGTGTTAGGCTAGGGGGGTTAGGTTAGGTGGGTTAGGTTTATTGTGTTGTGGGCTTTGGCGGTTTAGGGGTTAATACTTTAATAGGTTTATTGCGTTGTGGGCTTTGGCGGTTTAGGGTTTAATACTTTAATAGGTTTATTGCGTTGTGGGTTAATGGTGGATTAGGGGTTAATAGTTTTAATAGGTAGTTTGCGAGGTTGGGGTTGGCGGATTTAGGGGTTAATAATTTACTTATTACTTGCAGTGTGGGTTTGATGGTGGATATAGGGGTTAATAGTTTAATTAGGCTTATTGCGTTTTGGTGGGTTGTTGGTTTAGGGTTAATACATTTATTATTAGCAGTGAGAGGGGGGATTGCGGATATAGGGGTTTTTACGTGTCAGGCTTATTTTTGGGAGGCGTGTTAGACTTTTACGGGAGATTTATTATTTTCTTTACTTTTCTTAGGTGCCGGCAGTTTCTAAAGTGCCATAAGTCACTGGCGACTCCAGAAATTTGTATTTACGCTCATTTCTGGACATCGCTAGTTTACAGCACTTTATGATCTGCCGGCGCCGTATATGTAATACCCCGATGTGCGAGGTGAAATTATGGGTGGCGTGGGTTGCAGCGCTTGTGCTGAAGCCTGCGCCGTATATGTAATTGTGCCCCTGTAGGCTATAACGGCTGGGTAGCTTATAACAATGTCAATGCCAACAGGAAAAGAGATCTTAGTAGCGTAACTTTGTCTTATTTATTACAAAATAATAGAGATATAGAGATTTTAATAGTATATCACATACCAAAATCCCTGATTAGGGCCCCATCAACAGTGAAGCGCAAATGATATCGTTGGGCACAATACGTAGTATCTCTGGATTGAGCTAACATTAGCACGCAACTTGATATTACAAGTCTATGGTAAAAATGATTTACTAGAGAAGGGTTAGCCTGGTTGACATCACTCTAGCGCAACTATTACTTTCGATAGATACACAGCTGCAATAAATAGCACTTATATTACAAGTTGAAAGTTATGGGTTGCGCTTGAGCAAAAGCCCAAATAACACTAAAGTATTATACAAAACACATCAAAAACATTTTAAAATAAGCTATTACAATCATATATAAACTTTTGTATAAAAATATAATTTAATATAGATTTTAAAAGGGTTAAAAAAAGAATTGGTATTTGGCAAGGTGTTTGACTCTAAGCACACGCACACACACACACACACATATATATATATTATATATGTGTGTGTGTGTGTATGTGTATACATGTGTATTTATGTTTATATGTGAAATTCATTAAAATTATGGGGGAGATAAAAAACTGAAATTAAAATCCTCCATGTCTCAAAATTAAATCAATATAAATATTTGCATAGGAAATTAGCACATCTAGTCAAGATTCCCCGCTTGCTTTTTCCCAGAAATACTTCATATACAATGTTACCAATGCACAAGAGAATTCTGGGTAAGATATGCAAATTAGATATGCAAATTCTCAGTTTTTTTGCTTCTCAAATACTGTTTTAACACAGCGATCCTTTTAACAGCATTATTGCAGCAATCCAGAAATCACTCACTAGACAGCCTGTTTCATTCTTTTTGGAACTCATCAGGAGGAGATAGATTTCTGGTTGCTGCATACAGTATTTGAAGCAAAAAAACTGAGAATTTGCATATCTAATTTGTATATCTTACCCAGAATTCTCTTGTGCATTGGTAACATTGTATATGAAGTATTTCTGGGAAAAAGCAGGCAGGGAATCTTGCCTAGATGTGCTAATTTCCTATGCAAATATTTATATTGATTTAATGTTTATATGTGTAAATATATATATGTGCACACATTCATACATATAAACACATATATACACATATATAGTCATCTATACACATACAAATATATATTTAAAAAATATTTTCTTCTAGTGAAGAACATAAGAATTAAAAATATTCCTATCCGTTAATATCTTATGGAACCATGTTCTTTTGCTATAACGATAGCCCATGTGTGTCACTTATTTTCTACCATTTTCCTCCTCTAATGCGATAAAAATAATAATTATACATAATTGAGGTTCTTGCCTTAGTTACCCTTAAGGATTCACTGGGGGTAAATGTACTTTGTATTACTAGAGGGGTTATGCCTATTTGAGGGACCAATATGAGTATTACTACATACATAGATATATGTTCTCTTGGTTACTCTTTTTAAACTTGGTTAAGTTTACTTGAGGGATATATAGTCCTGTTCCCTTAATCACATAATTGAAGGTTTAGGACCATTTTGTAGTATAATTTGTAAGGGCTAGCAACTAAACCTCATACTAGCATACTAAGACTAGATAACTAAGTGATAATAGAATATAGCCCTATAAAGATGTAAACTTCCCTCATGATATATGGTACACATAGGATTATGATTTAGGGTTAACCTGCCTTGGGTTTACTATCATTTTTGCACATAATCTCCATATGTCCTAGTAGAGCGGAAATGTTTATAGTACACTTGTTGGTATGCTGTTAGCCAATTTATCTAATTATCTCCATTAATTTCCTTGAGTTATACATATAATTTATTTACTACCTTCTGCAAAATACTTTATAAGGGTCTAAGAGTGGACGAATATGTAGCAAATAGAAGGTATATTTACAAAAAAAAATCTGAGGTTTCATATACAAATTTCGTGACTCAGGTTGCTTTAAATAATTTTTCTTACTATGTACCTGACCTGTACATTTGTGTATCTGTATCTTAGATTCTGATTGGCTGATAGAATTCTATCAGCCAATCAGAATTAAGGTAGAAAAAATCCTATTGGCTGACGCAATCAGCCAATAGGATTGAGCTGGCATTCTTTTGGCTGTTCCAATCAGCCAATAGAATTCAAGCTCAATCCTATTGGCTGATTGGATCAGCCAATAGGATTGAAGTTCAATCCTATTGGCTGATCCAATCAGCCAATAGGATTATTTCTACCTTAATTCCGATTGGCTGATAGAATTCCATCAGCCAATCGGAATCTAAGGGACACCATCTTGGATGACGCCATTTAAAGAGATATTCATAACGAAGAAGCCGTCGTTTGAAGAGGATGCTCCGCGTTGGATGTCTTGAAGATGGACCCGCTCCGCGCCGGAAGGATGAAGATAGAAGATGTCGTCTGGATGAAGACTTCTGCCCATCTGGAAGACCACTTCTGCCCATCTGGAGGACCACTTCTGCCGGCTTCGTTGAGGATATTTTGCCGCTTGGATGAAGACTTCTCCCGGTAAGTGAATCTTCGGGGGTTAGTGTTAGGATTTTTTAAGGGTGTATTGGGTGGGTTTATTTTTTAGGTTAGGGCTTTGGGCCTGCAAAAGAGCTAAATGCCCTTTTAAGGGCAATGCCCATCCAAATGCCCTTTTCAGGGCAATGGGGAGCTTAGGTTTTTTTGTTAGTATTTTATTTGGGGGGTTGGTTCTGTGGGTGGTGGGTTTTACTGTTGTGGGGGGGGTTGTATTTTTTTTTACAGGAAAAAGAGCTGATTTCTTTGGGGCAATGCTCCGCAAAAGGCGCTTTTAAGGGATATTGGTAGTTTAGTTTAGGCTTGGGTTTTTTATTATTGTGGGGGGGGGCTTTTTTTATTTTGATAGGGCTATTAGATTAGGTGTAAGTTTAAAGATCTGTAATTTGTTTTTATTTTCTGTAATTTAGTGGGGGGTTTGTTATTTAGCTAATTTAATTTGATTTATTTAATTGTATTTAATGTAGGTAATTTATTTAATTATAGTGTGGTGTTAGTGTAACTTAGGCTAGGTTTTATTTTACAGGTACATTTTATTTATTTTAGCTAGGTAGTTATGAAATAGTTAATAACTATTTAATAACTATTCTACCTAGTTAAAATAAATACAAACTTGCCTGTAAAATAAAAATAAACCCTAAGCTAGCTACAATTTAACTATTATTGTAGCTAGCTTAGGGTTTATTTTATAGGTAAGTATTTAGTTTTAAATAGGAATAATGTAGTTAATGATAGTAATTTTATTTAGATTTATTTAAATTATATTTCAATTAGGGGGTGTTAGGGTTAGGGTTAGACTTAGGTTTAGGGGTTAATAAATGTAATATAGTGGCGGCGACGTTAGGGGCGGCAGATTAGGGGTTAATAAGTGTAGGTAGGTTGCGGCGACATTGGGGGCGGAAGATTAGGGGTTAATAAATATAATGTAGGTGTCGGAGATGTTGGGGGCAGCAGATTAGGGGTTAATAAGTATAATGTAGGTGGCGACGATGTCCGGAGCGGCAGATTAGGGGTTAATAAGAATAATGTAGGTGTCGTGATGTGATTAGGGCTTAATAAGTGTAAGATAAAGGGTGTTTAGACTCGGGGTTCATGTTAGGGTGTTAGGTGTAAACATAACTTTTATTTCCCATAGGAATCAATGGGGCTGCATTACTGAGATTTACGCTGCTTTTTGGCAGGTGTTAGACTTTTACTCAGCCGTCTCTCCCCCTCAATGTCTATGGGGAAATCAATCGTGCACGAGCATTTCAGACCAGCTCACTGCTGACTTAAGCAGCGCTGGTATTGAAGTGCGGTATGGAGCTCAATTTTGCTCTACGCTCACTTCTTGCCTTTTAACGCCGGGTTTGTAAAAACCTGTAATACCAGCGCTGCAAGTAAGTGAGCGATGAGAAAAAACTGCTCGTTAGCACCGCACAGCCCCTAATGCAAAACTCGTAATCTTGCCAATAGTTTTGATAGGTAAATATAAAAAAGGCTCTATTTATGTTTAAATGTAGTGATGGCAAAAATGCTAAAAATGCTCTGGTCTTTTGGGGAAGATTTTGTCTGCATATGGATCCAGCTAACTAATTAACCCCTTCACTGCAGGGAATTTTAGAAATGTGGTGCACAGCTGTAATTAGTGGACTTCTAATAGCTAAAAACTAATTGCAAAGCCATGCATGTCTGCTATTTCTGAACAAAGGGGACCCCAGAGAACCTTTTACAACCATTTTTCTTATGAGTACAGCAGTTGTGTGTAAATAATTAAACCCAAAGTTTGAGAAAAAGTTAACGATTTGGTTTCATATGATCATATTTGGTGGCGAAATAGTAGCATGAAATATACCAAAATGGGCCGAGATCAATACCTTGCATTGTCTACTAAAAATATATATATGTGTGTGTATATATATATATATATATATATATATATATATATATATATATATATATATATATATATATATATATACTGTACATATAGTTTTGATATGTAAATAAAAAAAAAAAACAAGGCTCTATTTCTATTTTAAATGGAGCAATAGCAAAAATGCTGAAAATTCTTCGGTATTTTGGGCAAGTTTTTCTCTGAAATTCCAAGTAGCAAAGGGGTTAAAAAACTATTTCAATATAAAGTTATAAGGGCTCAAAGATATGAGGTCTCAGGTGAATGTAAACTTTCATGAATGAGTGCCCGTTTTTTAAAAATACTAATAAAAATGGGCACTTTCATTCATGAAACTTAACATTGCAGCATTTTTTTTAAAAATACTTACATTTTTCTTAAAGTGAAAGTAAATCCTAGCGTCTTACAAGCTCCTTTATTTGATTCAATCAATCGCCGCTCTTAGCTCCTAGAACAGCGAATGTTTAAAAAAGTTTTTGGCTAAGAGGTGACGTTTCACCTCTTAGCCAATAGCCATGCGGTAAATCCAGCTCCCATGGGCGCCAAGCAATGGGGAGCTTAGGTTTTTTTGTTAGTATTTTATTTTGGGGGTTGGTTGTGTGGGTGGTGGGTTTTACTGTTGTGGGGGGGGTTTGTATTTTTTTTTACAGGAAAAAGAGCTGATTTCTTTGGGGCAATGATCCGCAAAAGGCCCTTTTAAGGGATATTGGTAGTTTAGTTTAGGCTAGGGTTTTTTTTTATTTGGGGGGGGGCTTTTTTATTTTGATAGGGCTATTAGATTAGGTGTAAGTTTAAAGATCTGTAATTTGTTTTTTATTTTCTGTAATTTAGTGGGGGGTTTGTTATTTAGCTAATTTAATTTAATTTATTTAATTGTATTTAATGTAGGTAATTTATTTAATTATAGTGTGGTGTTAGTGTAACTTAGGCTAGGTTTTATTTTACAGGTAAATTTTATTTATTTTAGCTAGGTAGTTATGAAATAGTTAATAACTATTTAATAACTATTCTACCTAGTTAAAATAAATACAAACTTGCCTGTAAAATAAAAATAAACCCTAAGCTAGCTACAATGTAACTATTAGTTATATTGTAGCTACCTTAGGGTTTATTTTATAGGTAAGTATTTAGTTTTAAATAGGAATAATGTAGTTAATGATAGTAATTTTATTTAGATTTATTTAAATTATATTTACAATTAGGGGGTGTTAGGGTTAGACTTAGGTTTAGGGGTTAATAAATTTAATATAGTGGCGGCGACGTTGGGGGCGGCAGATTAGGGGTTAATAAGTGTAGGTAGGTTGCAGCGACATTGGGGGCGGCAGATTAGGGGTTAATAAATATAATGTAGGTGTCGGAGATGTTGGGGCAGCAGATTAGGGGTTAATAAGTATAATGTAGGTGGCGACGATGTCCGGAGCGGCAGATTAGGGGTTAATAAGAATAATGTAGGTGTCGTGATGTGATTAGGGCTTAATAAGTGTAAGATAAAGGGTGTTTAGACTCGGTGTTCATGTTAGGGTGTTAGGTGTAAACACAACTTTTATTTCCCATAGGAATCAATGGGGCTGCATTACTGAGATTTACGCTGCTTTTTGGCAGGTGTTAGACTTTTACTCAGCCGTCTCTCCCCCTCAATGTCTATGGGGAAATCAATCGTGCACGAGCATTTCAGACCAGCTCACTGCTGACTTAAGCAGCGCTGGTATTGAAGTGCGGTATGGAGCTCAATTTTGCTCTACGCTCACTTCTTGCCTTTTAAACGCCGGGTTTGTAAAAATCTGTAATACCAGCGCTGCAAGTAAGTGAGCGATGAGAAAAAACTGCTCGTTAGCACCGCACAGCCCCTAATGCAAAACTCGTAATCTTGCCAATACTTTTGATAGGTAAATATTAAAAAAGGCTCTATTTATGTTTAAATGTAGTGATGGCAAAAATGCTAAAAATGCTCTGGTCTTTTGGGGAAGATTTTGTCTGCATATGGATCCAGCTAACTAATTAACCCCTTCACTGCAGGGAATTTTAGAAATGTGGTGCACAGCTGTAATTAGTGGACTTCTACATATATATATATAAATCCAGCATGTAGAAAGCACTCAATGGACTTTGTCAATAAGTGAAAAAACCTTTATTCCACAATTAAAAGAGAGGAATATATATATATATATATATATATATATATATATCTATCGGTTTATATTTGTGTACATATGTATTTATGTATTTATATGTGTACTGTATATATGTATTTACAGACATATATCCTATAATATAAAAGGCCAAGTGTGTTTGTCCGAAGCTTTCATGCGCACACCTGGCCTTAGAGTTTACTTGATCTGCTGTCCTTGGAGTGACAACAGTGGACGGGAGTGGACATGGCCGGGCATAAGCGGGCGTGGCTGGGTGTGGTGGGTGGGACTGGGTGTGACGAGAGCGGGACCAGGCGCAGTTGCAAACATGCAAAAAAGATAGATCAAATGAGAGGGGGGAAAGAGCAAAAGACATAGGAAAGAGCAAAAGAGAGGGTAGAGAGAGCAAAAGAGAGGGGAAAGAGCAAAAGAAAGGGGAAAGAGAGCAAAATAGAGGGAAGAGAGAGAGCAAAAGAGAGGGGAGAGAGCAAAAGAGAGGTGAAAGAGATGTAGAAGAGAACAAAAGAGAGGGGGGAGAGAGAGAGCAAAAGAGAGGGGGAATGAGAAAAATTGAGGGGGGAAAGAGAGAGAGCAAAAGAGAGGGGGAGAGAGAGAAAAAAAGAGAGGAGGAGAGAGCGAAAGAGAGGGGAAGAAAGAGCTAAAGAGAGGGGGAGGGAGAGAGCAAAAGAGAGGGGAGATAGAGAGAGCAAAAGAGAGGGGGAGAGAGCACAAAAGAAAGGGAGGAGAGAGAGCAAAAGAGAGGGGAGAGAGAGCAAAAAAGAGAAGGGGAGAGAGAAAGAGCAAAAGATAGGGGGAGAGAGAAAGCAAAAGAGGGGGTAGAGAGAGGGGGGAGAGAGAGAGAGGAGGGTAGAGAGAGGGGGGAGAGAGAGCAAAAGAGAGGGGGGAGAGAGAGAGAGCAAAAGAGAGGGGAGAGAGAGCAAAAGAGAGTGGAGAGAGAGAGCAAAAGAGAGTGGGGAGAGAGAGCGCAAAAGAGAGGGGGGAGAGAGTGCGCAAAAAAGGGGGGAGAGAGAGAGCACAAAGAGAGGGGGGAAAGAGAGAGAGCACAAAAGAGAGGGGGGAAAGAGAGAGAGCACAAAAGAGAGGGGGAGAGAGAGCAAAAGAGAGGGGGAGAGAAAGCAAAAGAGAGGGGGGAGAGAGGGAGCAAAAGAGAGGGGAGTGAGAGCAAAAGAGAGGGGGGAGAGAGAGCAAAAGAGACGGAGAGAGAGAGCAAGAGCAAAAAATGGGACTAGTACACATATAAACACATAAATTCATATGCATATATATATACATTAAGTGCATTGGAGCCATTTGCAGTCAAGTAGCTGAAAGCATGGATAATCATATTTATTTATTAGTTTAACTGTGTATTTACTGTAAATATTTCACATTCCAATGTTCTTCACATAAGAGAATATGTTCTAAGTATTTTTTTTATTAGATATTCATGTATATATCTGCATATATCTATACCTATATATACAGTATCTCACAAAAGTGAGTACACCCCTCACATTTTTGTAAATATTTTATTATATCTTTCAATGTGACAACACTGAAGAAATTACACTTTGCTACAATGTAAAGTAGTGAGTGTACAGCCTGTATAACAGTGTCAATTTGCTGCCCCCTCAAAATAACTCAACACACAGCCATTAATGTCTAAACCATTGGCAACAAAAGTGAGTACACCCCTAAGTGGAAATGTCCAAATTGGGCCCAAAGTGTCAATATTTTGTGTGGCCACTAGTATATTCCAGCACTGCCTTAACCCTCTTGGGCATGGAGTTCACCAGAGCTTCACAGGTTGCCACTGGAGTCCTCTTCCACTCCTCCATGATGACATCACGGAGCTGGTGGATGTTAGAGACCTTGCTCTCCCCCACCTTCCATTTGAGGATGCCCCACAGATGCTCAAAATGGTTTAAGTCTGGAGACATGCTTGGCCAGTCCATCACCTTTATCCTCAGCTTCTTTAGCAAGGCAGTGGTCGTCTTGGAGGTGTGTTTGGGGTCGTTATCATGTTGGAATACTGCCCTGCGGCCCAGTCTCTGAAGGGAGGGGATCATGCTCTGCTTCAGTATGTTACAGTACATGTTGGCATTCATGGTTCCCTCAATGAACTGTAGCTCCCAGTGCCGGCAGCACTCATGCAGGCCCAGACCATGACACTCCCACCACCATGCTTGACTGTAGGCAAGACACACTTCTCTTTGTACTCCTCACCTGGTTGCTGCCACACACGCTTGACACCATCTGAACCAAATATGTTTATCTTGGTCTCATTGGACCACAGGACATGGTTCCAGTAATCCATATCCTTAGTCTGCTTGTCTTTAGCAAACTGTTTGCTGGCTTTCTTGTGCAACATCTTTAGAAGAGGCTTCCTTCTGGGACGACAGCCATGCAGACCAATTTGATGCAGTGTGCGGCATATGGTCTGAGCACTCACAGGCTGACCACCCACCCCTTCAACCTCTGCAGCAATGCTGGCAGCACTCATACGTCTATTTCCCAAAGACAACCTCTGGATATGATGCTGAGCATGTGCACTCAACTTCTTTGGTCGACCATGGCGAGGCCTGTTCTGAGTGGAACCTGTCCTGTGAAACTGCTGTATGGTCTTGCCCACCGTGCTGCAGCTCAGTTTCAGGGTCTTTGCAATCTTCTTATAGCCTAGGACTTTATCTTTATGTAGAGCAACAATTCTTTTTTTCAGATCCTCAGAGAGTTCTTTGCCATGAGGTTCCATGTTGAACTTCCAGTGACCAGTATGAGAGGGTGTAAGAGCGATAACACCAAATTTAACACACCTGCTCCCCATTCACACCTGAGACCTTGTAACACTAACGAGTCACATGACACCGGGGAGGGAAAATGGCTAATTGGGCCCAATTTGGATATTTCCACTTAGGGGTGTACTCACCTTTGTTACCAACGGTTTAGACATTAATGGCTGTGTGATTAATTATTTTGAGGGGACAGCAAATTGACACTGTTATACAGGCTGTACACTCATTACTTTACATTGTAGCAATGTGTCATTTCTTCAGTGTTGTCACATGAAAAGATATAATAAAATATTTACAAAAATGTGAGGGGTGTACTCACTTTTGTTAGATACTGTATATATATATATATATATATATATATATATAATCATCTATTTATATATCTGTATATATATATATATATATATATATATATATGTGTGTGTGTGTGTGTGTGTGTGTGTGTGTGTTCTAACCTAGTTACAGGCCTTTCATGTTATTTTTATGGATTTTAACCATTTTTTCTAAAGTTTTTAATTTTTACCAACTATTCTCTTTTTTGGTTTTCAGATGCGGGATTGCAGGGTGTGTATATATATATATATATATATATATATATATATATATATATATATAAATAGAACATATTCTGCTATGTGAAGAACATTGGAATGTGAAATATTCAGATTCCATGTTGAGTTAGCGCACTTTGTTTTAATGCGATAAGTTTTGCGCGACTTGTTGGGTGTTAGGTATTTTCTACTTTCCCCACTCCATTGACTTCTATGGGGGATTCTTTAACACATAACACAGTCACAATATTTGAAGTTCGGCTTTTAGACTGCGTCGGGTTAGCGTGCAAGCTAAACCATTTTACTTTCAACGTGTAATTTGTGCTCTACCCGACATGCACAAAAAGCTTACTTATAGCGGAATAAATGCTTGAGTGGGGGTGATAAATATCACTCCACTCATAATCTGGTCCAAAATAAGAAATGTGTACCTACAGTATACAGTATATGTATATTCAACATGCTCTCTATTTTTAGCTTTGAATTAAAGCATTGCCTCATCAGACATAAACCCTAGGCTGAGTTAATGATAAGAATGTAAGTGCTCTCATAGGAATCTTTACACCCTTTTTCTTGGTGTGTCCCTAACCACACCCTCCAGTTAGCAATTGCTCATGTATACACCACTTCAGAAACCTAGATCTGCATTTTATAGGTCTATATAATCATGCAGACTAGTGCATCTTCAAGCAGCTGTATCTGGAATCATGGTACATTTGGTAAAATTTAGTAACAATACTGTAAATTGAGAGAGTAAAGGCCCAGGGTTTGATTGGGCAATCAGTTCTGATATTGCCCTATAAGTAAAAGTGCACATATATGTGTGAACCAATTAGGACATAGTCATTCACTGCACCTTTTAAAAAAATAATAATAATGGGCCTCATTTTGCTTGCTAAAGGCAACTGGACACGCCCATCCAACATCCAGACATGACCAGGACCCCGCCCACTATCCACCCTTGACCCGAACCACTCAATATGGCCCAGCCCACAAAATAACAATAGGCTCCTATTGAAAAAACAATTACAAAAAAAACAAGATATATAATTTTCAAATCAAGTATAGCAAGGTGGTTGAAGTAATTTTCAGAATGCTGAACATTGCTTCAACCATCTAGCTGTACTTGATTTGCAGGCTACAGAATTTGCTTTTTTGCCTATTAGGGCGTGTGGGACAAAGCACAATGTTTACACAAAGCAAGAGGTATATGCTCTGTACAATATTTATTACTAGATTAGATAAGAATCTGTACGATATTTATTACTAGATTAGATAAGATAGTATCTAATAAACACATTTTCTTTTTACTCAACCTTATTGCTGAATTTATTTTTATGTTTCTACACCTGCAAAGAAAAATGACTGCACCTTTTTATTGGCTCATCCACTGTCCTCCTCGTTTTGTTTGTCTAGCACCAGCACCTTGCCCCTTCCCCTGATTGACCCACTATTTGATTTACTATGGTTTTGTTAGTGTGTGACAAATATATTTTACTCCCATCTACTATAAAGTTGGCTTAGTGATCTGTATACATAAGATATGAAATCTAGTTAATCTTTGTTAAGCTTGTTTCTTTTGTCAACTTTTCTTAGTTCTGTGATAGCCGAATTTAACATCAAGGAAACCAGCTTATGTTTACCCAGTGTTAATGTGGCTAAGCATATTGAACATGATAAAAAGCTAAGAACTCTTTGTATTTGGATTTAAGCATTGGATTTCTGCATGGCATGCATTACATTATTGTAAATACAATTATTGATATGATTTTATAAAATATATAGATTTACATCATACACCAACAAGATAATTTTATCCTATTTTGCTGTTCAACAAATTTAAGATTTGCAGTAAACTAATTTTTTTTCACTCTAGCTTTTAAAGGGACAGTCTACTCAAAATTAAACTTTCATGATTCTGATAGGGCTTACAATTTTAAAAACTTTCCAATTCACTTTTAGCATCAAATTTGCTTTCTTTTTCTTGGTATTCTTAGTTGAAAGCTAAACCTAGGTAGGCTCATATGCTAATTTCTAAGCCCTTGAAGGCTGTCTCTTATCTCAATGCATTTTGCAGTTTATCATAACTAGAGGACGTTAGTTCATGTGTGACATATAGGTAACATTGTGCTCATACTAGTGGAGTTACTTAAGAGAAGGCATTGATTAGCCAAAATGCAACTGAAATAAGGGGGCAGTCTGCCGAGGCTTAGATACAAAGTGTATTAACATAACCGTGTTGGTTATACAAGACTGGGGAATGGGTAATAAAGGGATTATCTATCTTTTTAAACAATACAAATTCTGGAATAGACTGTCCCTTTAACTTTATTTTTTTTAAAGAGCTTCTGTCTACAAGTAAATGAACATTTCAGTCAAAAACTAAAATATATATTAGTGCATTTTAATTCTGAACAGGGTAGTAGTTTATAGTAAAAATGAACATGGTTTAAGTTGCATGGGCACATGGAGCATATGTAAATATGGTCCATGCACCAGCATTTTAAATAGCATACCTGCTCACACAGCTAGCTTTTCATTGTATTGCATCTGGGATAGCTCAGTTTTAATGATACAAAGCACTACCAGCTATCTTAACAGACACGCCGTTTAAAATGATGATGCGTGGTAAATATTTAGATATCCACTATATTTATATGTGTATTGTAAAAATGCTTTAATTCAAAGCTAAAATACACTCAAGTGCATTTCATTTTTTACTTGAGTGTCCCTTTAACCCTTTGAGTGCTAAGCCATTTTCCACCTGGATGCTAAGCTGGGTTTGAGTTTTTTTTTTTTTTAATATATTTATTTTTTTCTTTTTAAACTTTTTCTAGATCCCCAAGACTTATACCGTTGGAAAGGTTAGGCGATTACCTTTCCAATGGTGTAGCTGTTTAGATGCCTGAGATACAGGCTTCTAACAGCATGCCCCCATTTCCCTATATTGTTCATTGTAAATTTTAAATAAAGTTGATCGGTGACGTCATCCCGTCATTGCGCATGAAGTCACCACGCAAAACGTGAGCCCCGGCGATGCCTGCATATATAAAGGCCAGATCACCGGGGATGGAGTCAGTGTGAGCCCCCAGAATGCCCTCAAGGTGGGTGAGTGCTAGCGACGGCACCTGACCAGCACCTGACTGGTACAATTTGCGACCGGTCAGAGCACTCAAAGGGTTAATGTCTCAATCTTGCCTCATAGTGTATTACTATGAACAGCCTTTCGGCTAGTTGTCCTTTTTCTGATTCCCTTTTATGAATAGGATCCATGACCTCTTATTAACATTAATAATATTATTTTTAGGCATTGGTATAACATTAAGTATACAAGTGCAGAGTACTATAAACAAGAAGACATTAACCTCCCCCCGAGCTGTCGAGAGGGTGTTATGGACCCTCTGCTCTTCTTCTTTCTTTGTTTTTCTATTCAAAAAGTCCTAACCATGGGGCATATTTATGATTGTGTGAGTGGACATGGTCCGATATAGCGGATCATGTCGACTGCACATCGATAAATGAAGACAGCATACGCCAGGGGTGTCCAAACTTTGCTCTCCAGAGGTTTTGGAACTACATTTCCGATGATGCTCAGCCAGCATTTTATCTAGCTGAGCATCATGGGAAATGTAGTTCCAAAACCTCTGGAGAGCAAAGTTTGGACACCCCTGGCATACGCTCTCTGCATTTATCATTGCACCAGCAGTTCTTGTGAACTGCTGGTGCAATGCCGCCCCCTGCAGATTTGCGGGCAATTGGCCGCTAGCAGGGGGTGTCGACCAACCCTATCGTATTTGATCAGGTTGATTTCTGGTTATTTCTCCCCACGGCGATTAAGCTAGCCCCAGTTACTAGCAAGTAGTTTTTCAGGTTATCTGGAGAACTTGACCAAAATAAGAAGAAATACTAGGGGATGCCCTATTGAAGTAGGCTAAAGCTGTACAAGAGTGAACTGAAACTAATAGTTGTATGTTGTGAAGATATTCTACATACAGACATTATTCTTCTCGCATATATAGGACTATTTACTTTAATGTTAAGCTGGTCAATTTTTTTTCTCTCCCCTATCAGTTTGTTACAAAATCACTGTAAAAGGAGGGGAAGAAAAGGGAGAGGAAAGAAAGAAAAAAAGAAAAGAAAAAAGATTTCTGTAGTATATATAGTAGCTGTGTTTCCTACACGGTTTTGCTGGGAAGACATAGGACCTGTACCAAGTTCTATTATAGGGGTACTTCAGTACTACTAGGTGTCATAAGCTATCTTTTGTTTATTTGACTAATATCTATTTTCATCAACCACTTAGGAAATAGAAAAACCCTTATTAGATTTATTTCTGTAACTCCACCATTTTGATATTAAAGGTGATATATACACTTCACGTCACTAAAACAAAGGATAAGAAATCCAAAATGATGGATAATAGTGTTGAGAATATTTTGGAACCACAAAGTAACCCCTCAGATCATACTTCTTTAATGTTGCAGCTGTCAGAGTTTTTTTCTCCACAGCTTGATAGTATTAGAAAGGAACTGGGTGGCAAAACCACGGAAATAGCAGCTATAGCATGCGATTTAAAACAGCTTGCATCTAGGCTAACGGAAGCGGAAGGTAGGATCTCCAATATAGAAGATCAGCTCAATATTCACGGAGTGACAGTAAATAAACATTATAGCAAATTACTTATATTAACAGCTATAATGGAGGATATTGAGGATCGCGCCAGGCTGGTGGGCCTTCCTGAGACCCCTGTCTATGCTGATCTATTATATTTTACCTCTCAGCTCCTTCCACAAATATTAGGTTTTCCGAAAGAAAAATTACCTATAGCCATTGAAAGAGCACACAGAGTAGGCACAAAAAGATTTAATCAGGATGGTTCCTCCCGAGATAGGATGCTTATATTCAAAGTTTTAAATTTCCAAGATAAATTAGAATACTTTCAATATTATCGTAAAAATTTACCTCTAATGATTGACAATCATAAAATCTCACTTTTTCAAGATTTCTCAAATGAAACGCAAATTAAAAGGAAGGAGATGTCTCCCTTCTTTCCTCAACTGATAGACAAAGGATATAAAGTGAGGATGATATACCCGGCTAAAATATTAGTGGAGAACAATGGTAAAACAAGCACACTTAACAATACTAAAGAAGCTAGAGAATTTCTTACCAAAGATAAACTGTAAAGTATCAATCCTATAATTATATAATGGGTGATTCGAAATTGCTTATTTCATATTTTTTTATTTTTTGCCCTGGTTCTGATATGAAATGTTTGTATATTTGGCTACCCGGTGTTATTGGTTAGATACATGTTCTACCAAGGCTATTTTAAATTAGGGGGGGTTTGTTTGTTTGTTTTCTGACATTGTGTTCTTACAATAAACCCATCTTAAAAATGCAAAACTCCCTAAACGTAAGTCACGTTGGGTAGGAAAAGTAATTGCGACCCCCTGTATGAGCCGTAAATGTGGGGTAGCAATTTTATTGAACAAGAACTTGGAATATCAAGTCATTGAAACTGAATGTGACCCTAATAACAGGTTCATTATAATACATATTTCTATTAGAGGTCTCAAATACACTTTATGTAATGTCTATGGACCAAATCATTTTTCAATGGCCTTAATTAAAAAATAAATTATACCCATATTGTAGTTTTAGAATGGTATTGGGAGACAACAAAGCAACTAAATATTTTAAAATTTTTTGTTTATCCCTTAAACTCAATGATATTTGGAGGAATAAATTCCCTGATATCTCCTCTTTTTCATGTGAATCCAAATCTCATTGCATGTTTTCTAGAATTGATTATATTTTTAAATCAGAACAGCTTCTTTTGTCTAGCACAAGTCCTATGATCCATGATATCATTATCTCAGACCATGCAATAATTTCACTAGTCATATACCCAGGCCAAAGAGAGAATATTCAGAATTTTAGTTTTTCATTCCCCCCCGGTATTTAACCAATAATGGTAAATTTATTAATTGGCTAAAAATGCAATAGCACGAATATTATCAAAATAATCAAGGCATATATGTGCTGGAGCAGCAGATTAGGGGTTAAAAATGTTATTATAGTGTTTGCGATGCGGGAGGGCATCGGTTTAGGGGTTAATAGGTAGTTTATGGGTGTTAGTGTACTTTTTAGCACTTTAGTTATGAGTTTTATGCTACGGCGTTGTAGTGTAAAACTCATAACTACTGACTTTAGAATGCGTTATGGATCTTGGAGGTAGAGAGTGTACCGCTCACTTTTTGGCCTCCCAGGACAGACTCATAATACCGGCGCTATGGAAGTCCCATAGAAAAAAGGGTTTACAAAGTTTACGTAAGTCGTTTTGCGGTAAGGCCAAACAAGTGTGCGGTGAACCTAAACCTGCAAGACTCGTAATAGCAGCGGTAGTGAAAAAGCAGCGATAAGACCTGTTAACACTGCTTTTTCAGCTTAACACACAACTCGTAATCTAGCCAAAAGTTTTTAAAAATTGTATGCTCTGTCAGAACCATGAAAGTTTAATTTACACACAAACACATATGTATATATATATATATATATATATATATATATATAAATAGTATTCTTAACATAAATGTATTTAGACGTTGTATAGTGTATAGTTAATATTTTACAATGATATAAATGTCGGTCCACAGCACTATATATAAAACGTTCACTTTATTAGAAACAGATTAACACAAATGAAAGTGACGTTTCGGAGTTGCCTCCTTAATCATACAAAATTACCGTAGACCAACCTTTATATCATTGAATTATTGTTTGGGGGATTTTGGCAAACGACCCCAGGTCTTCACGAGCACACACCCACAGGTGCTGTACCCATTGGAATATATACACTTAATATTTTACAAGACCAAAGTATGTAAGCATGCAAAACATAATCGTATATGTTTTAGTATTTATTGAAAGTCATCTAATATTAAAAGTAATGTGCCTAAAGCCAACCAGGAGCCCATACATGTGTAGTGCATGGGAACCAGCTTTAAGGAGACACTGGTTTCTTTGGCATTTTCCAGCTAAGTAGCACTGTACTTTTTAAACAAGAAAAGTATGTGCTTTTAGCTTAACCACACTATTACTTATACAGGGCCTTAATAGATTAGGCTTAGATATCCATTTAATGCCGACACAAAAATAACAAACATAAGCTCTGCAAAGGCAAAATGATGATAAATGCACATAAGACTTTGACAAGCACTTTTGCAAATAAAACAAGTACTGTAAGCTACGGTAAGTACAAAGGCATGTTAAAGGGAAGGTTATGTGACAGCCAATCACTGAGTCACTATGTCTATATACGTTGAACAAGTAAGTCCAGTCCTTGCCAAAATAGGTTACTTAGCTACAGTCAGTGGTGATTCTGCACTGTTTATTTTGGGAGTGCTAATAAATGTGGCTGACAAGCTAAATATCATGGTTGATGTTTGGTGACAGATAAAGGTATAATTTTTATGATATCAATTCCCACTTTTCATATTTATATGGGCATTAAACACCTTACAATCACAAGACTTTTCTGTTGCCTTATAGTGCAACATGGTGTGAATGTTTTTGGAACAAGTTAGCACCTTGGTTTCTGCAATTGCTTTTTAATAACCAAACCCTACTCACCACTAAGTAGTAAAAGAAGTAGTAAAACGTATATGGTATTCTTTTAAATAACTTAGTTTTGAGCCGCTGGGAGAAAGAGGGGAAACCGTTATGGCCTTTATAAAATACCGGACTATCTGCACAGACCTCCCTGCAACAGCATAATGTTTCCTGCATGCAAGAGAGAAGGTACAAAGTTCAGCATCATGCCCTGCTAGGGATGCATATAAATCTGGCGACCCCTGTGAGCCCTTACGGGACCTTGTTGACTCATATGCCCAATTACAAACAGAGTGGGGGAAAAAGATAATACAGGAGCCTGATCCTCTGGTCATACTCTGGGGGGCCTCTTGGTTGATCAAAAAAAGAAAAAAAGAGAAGGGGCATTGATAGGAGACTCAGGTCCTGATAGACGTGGGGTGGAGATAAAACCTCTCCTTATTTTCCTAAACACTGCATTAACACCAATTAAGGTGGCCCCTCACGGATAGCTGGGAGACAACTATATTCTGACCAGTGTATCTACAATACATTCCCCACACAATGTCTCACAGAAGACCACCTAAATCTGACCCAGGGGGCAAATCAGCCACCACAAGACTCTTTTTTAAACCAGTGAAAGGTGATAGACAGAAGCCCAAATAAGAGACCTAGAGGAAGACTCCTGTTGTGGGGGATCTGACGCCTGTAATGAAGGCAGACATTAGGCAACTGGTTTCTAAACAAGACATATCCACTAGTTTTGAAAAACTTTGGGAAAAGATGGACACTATGCAGCAAACGGTTACCAGCAGTGTTGCAGACATTAAGCAGGATATCCAAGATCTGGGCAATCGGGTATCTACTCTGGAGGATAGCAAAAACACGCTGGAAGAAGTTTCTTTGTTATCTCAGCAGTTATCCTCTCACCAACTAGAATTGGACTCAATCCATGAGAGGATGGAAGATCTGGAAAACCACAGTCTCAGATGCAACATTAGATTGAAAGGAATCCCTGAGTCCATACCTCCTATTGATCTGGACAGATATCTAACCCTACTCTTCCAAGCTATAACAGGAAAAACAGAAGATGATCTCTTTCAGATGGAAAGAGCCCATAGGGCTTTGAGAGCGAGACCTAAGGAAGATGCCCCACCAAGGGACTTGATTTTTCGCATGTTTTGCTTACGAGAAAAAGAAGCCATCCTTGCTGCATCCAGAAAGAATCCGACCTTTAAGTTCCAGGGCTATGTAGTTCAATTCTTTCAGGATCTCTGTGTGAGAACCCTGCAAAGGAGAGGAGCCCTGAGACCGCTCACACTCCTGTTGAGGAATACTCAGATCAACTATCGCTGGGGGTTACCTTTTGCACTCAACATCATCCATTATATTATAAATATACACAGACAGTGGTCATGGACCTTTGATCCAGCAACAGTTAAACCCCAAACTACACAAAAAAGCATGTCCAGGGCACTAGACGAATACTGGTCTATGAATGAGGGGACACCTAGTAACTCTATCAATACATGGGCAGCACACAAACCGTATCTCAGGGGTTTATTGATCAAAGCAAAATTAACAGCTAGTAAAAAGACCCATGAGGTAAGAAATAAACTCCAATTGGAGATTGAGGTCTTAGAGAAATGCCATTAACAATCATTATCTACTTCCACCTTTAAAATACTCCAAACAAAGAGAAAGACGCTAGCTAAACTCCTCGATTCTGACTCGTTTAGGGCACTGCAGATACTGAAGGCCCACTACTACCTATATTCAAATAAGCCAGATAGATATTTAGCCCATAAACTGGGAGAAAGGGTTAGAAACTTTTCTATTCCACTGTTGCAAAAGGCTGATGGGGGATGCACATCTCACCCACATGAGATAGCTGACACATTTGCAGAATATTACGCCACACTTTATGATGGTAAAAAAGTGGAACATACGCCACACACTCAGCAAACAATTGCTAGCTAAGGCTAAGCTTAATAAACTCACCAAACAAGACAGTGAGGACTTGAATGCTGACATCATGACAGGTGAAATTCTTTTAGCAATCAAGGACTTGAGGGTGGGGAAGGCGCCAGGACCGGATGGCTTTCCGGGGGAGTACTATAAAATCTTCAAATCCGACCTGGTCCCTCATCTGCAGAAATTCTGCAACGATGTCATGCAAGGCAAGGAAATACCGACAGATATTTTTTTAGGGCTAAGATAGTAGTGATACCCAAGTGATACTATACGTTGTATAGTGTATAGTTAATATTTTACAATGATATAAATGTCGGTCCACAGCACTATATATAAAACGTTCACTTTATTAGAAACAGATTAACACAAATGAAAGTGACGTTTCGGAGTTGCCTCCTTAATCATACAAAATTACCGTAGACCAACCTTTATATCATTGAATTATTGTTTGGGGGATTTTGGCAAACGACCCCAGGTCTTCACGAGCACACACCCACAGGTGCTGTACCCATTGGAATATATACACTTAATATTTTACAAGACCAAAGTATGTAAGCATGCAAAACATAATCGTATATGTTTTAGTATTTATTGAAAGTCATCTAATATTAAAAGTAATGTGCCTAAAGCCAACCAGGAGCCCATACATGTGTAGTGCATGGGAACCAGCTTTAAGGAGACACTGGTTTCTTTGGCATTTTCCAGCTAAGTAGCACTGTACTTTTTAAACAAGAAAAGTATGTGCTTTTAGCTTAACCACACTATTACTTATACAGGGCCTTAATAGATTAGGCTTAGATATCCATTTAATGCAGACACAAAAATAACAAACATAAGCTCTGCAAAGGCAAAATGATGATAAATGCACATAAGACTTTGACAAGCACTTTTGCAAATAAAACAAGTACTGTAAGCTACGGTAAGTACAAAGGCATGTTAAAGGGAAGGTTATGTGACAGCCAATCACTGAGTCACTATGTCTATATACGTTGAACAAGTAAGTCCAGTCCTTGCCAAAACAGGTTACTTAGCTACAGTCAGTGGTGATTCTGCACTGTTTATTTTGGGAGTGCTAATAAATGTGGCTGACAAGCTAAATATCATGGTTGATGTTTGGTGACAGATAAAGGTATAATTTTTATGATATCAATTCCCACTTTTCATATTTATATGGACATTAAACACCTTACAATCACAAGACTTTTCTGTTGCCTTATAGTGCAACATGGTGTGAATGTTTTTGGAACAAGTTAGCACCTTGGTTTCTGCAATTGCTTTTTAATAACCAAACCCCACTCACCACTAAGTAGTAAAAGAAGTAGTAAAACGTATATGGTATTCTTTTAAATAACTTAGTTTTGAGCCGCTGGGAGAAAGAGGGGAAACCGTTATGGCCTTTATAAAATACCGGACTATCTGCACAGACCTCCCTGCAACAGCATAATGTTTCCTGCATGCAAGAGAGAAGGTACAAAGTTCAGCATCATGCCCTGCTAGGGATGCATATAAATCTGGCGACCCCTGTGAGCCCTTAAGGGACCTTGTTGACTCATATGCCCAATTACAAACAGAGTGGGGGAAAAAGATAATACAGGAGCCTGATCCTCTGGTCATACTCTGGGGGGCCTCTTGGTTGATCAAAAAAAGAAAAAAAGAGAAGGGGCATTGATAGGAGACTCAGGTCCTGATAGACGTGGGGTGGAGATAAAACCTCTCCTTATTTTCCTAAACACTGCATTAACACCAATTAAGGTGGCCCCTCACGGATAGCTGGGAGACAACTATATTCTGACCAGTGTATCTACAATACATCCCCCACACAATGTCTCACAGAAGACCACCTAAATCTGACCCAGGGGGCAAATCAGCCACCACAAGACTCTTTTTTAAACCAGTGAAAGGTGATAGACAGAAGCCCAAATAAGAGACCTAGAGGAAGACTCCTGTTGTGGGGGATCTGACGCCTGTAATGATCTACTGGCGTCAGATCAACTGGTTTCTAAACAAGACATATCCACTAGTTTTGAAAAACTTTGGGAAAAGATGGACACTATGCAGCAAACGGTTACCAGCAGTGTTGCAGACATTAAGCAGGATATCCAAGATCTGGGCAATCGGTATCTACTCTGGAGGATAGCAAAAACACGCTGGAAGAAGTTTCTTTGTTATCTCAGCAGTTATCCTCTCACCAACTAGAATTGGACTCAATCCATGAGAGGATGGAAGATCTGGAAAACCACAGTCTCAGATGCAACATTAGATTGAAAGGAATCCCTGAGTCCATACCTCCTATTGATCTGGACAGATATCTAACCCTACTCTTCCAAGCTATAACAGGAAAAACAGAAGATGATCTCTTTCAGATGGAAAGAGCCCATAGGGCTTTGAGAGCGAGACCTAAGGAAGATGCCCCACCAAGGGACTTGATTTTTCGCATGTTTTGCTTACGAGAAAAAGAAGCCATCCTTGCTGCATCCAGAAAGAATCCGACCTTTAAGTTCCAGGGCTATGTAGTTCAATTCTTTCAGGATCTCTGTGTGAGAACCCTGCAAAGGAGAGGAGCCCTGAGACCGCTCACACTCCTGTTGAGGAATACTCAGATCAACTATCGCTGGGGGTTACCTTTTGCACTCAACATCATCCATTATATTATAAATATACACAGACAGTGGTCATGGACCTTTGATCCAGCAACAGTTAAACCCCAAACTACACAAAAAAGCATGTCCAGGGCACTAGACAAATACTGGTCTATGAATGAGGGGACACCTAGTAACTCTATCAATACATGGGCAGCACACAAACCGTATCTCAGGGGTTTATTGATCAAAGCAAAATTAACAGCTAGTAAAAAGACCCATGAGGTAAGAAATAAACTCCAATTGGAGATTGAGGTCTTAGAGAAATGCCATCAACAATCATTATCTACTTCCACCTTTAAAATACTCCAAACAAAGAGAAAGACGCTAGCTAAACTCCTCGATTCTGACTCGGTTAGGGCACTGCAGATACTGAAGGCCCACTACTACCTATATTCAAATAAGCCAGATAGATATTTAGCCCATAAACTGGGAGAAAGGGTTAGAAACTTTTCTATTCCACTGTTGCAAAAGGCTGATGGGGGATGCACATCTCACCCACATGAGATAGCTGACACATTTGCAGAATATTACGCCACACTTTATGATGGTAAAAAAGTGGAACATACGCCACACACTCAGCAAACAATTGCTAGCTAAGGCTAAGCTTAATAAACTCACCAAACAAGACAGTGAGGACTTGAATGCTGACATCATGACAGGTGAAATTCTTTTAGCAATCAAGGACTTGAGGGTGGGGAAGGCGCCAGGACCGGATGGCTTTCCGGGGGAGTACTATAAAATCTTCAAATCCGACCTGGTCCCTCATCTGCAGAAATTCTGCAACGATGTCATGCAAGGCAAGGAAATACCGACAGATATTTTTTTAGGGCTAAGATAGTAGTGATACCCAAGTCAGGTAAGAATCCCAAGAAGTGTCAGAGTTACAGGCCAATTTCCCTGATAAATCAGGATGTTAAAATACTCACAAAAATTTTGGCCAATAGGCTCAAGAAGATATCCCCACTTTTGGTCCATCCGGATCAACTGGGCTTCATATCAGATAGGGAGGCTCCTGACAATGTGAGGAGGACTATAGCCCTGGTAGACTACCTAAAGGGTACTGGGACGCCTCTTCTGCTCCTCTCATTGAATGAGGAGAAGGCGTTCGACAGAATAGACTGGATCTATATGACATCTATCTTGACAGAGATGGGGTTTGGGGGGGCATTTACGAAGGCGATAAAGGGGATATACTCTGCTCTGACAGCTGTCATCAGGGCGGCGGGCTTTCAATCTAAACCCATAAAGATTCTCAATGGCACGAGACAGGGTTGTCCCCTGTTGCCACTACTTTTCGCCCTATGCATGGAACCTCTGGTGGTGTGCATAAGACATAATCCAGATATATTGGGGGTGAGGGTGAAGGACTCGGATTGCAAACTATCGCTTTTTGCGGATGATGTGCTCCTGACCTTGACCAGGCCCTTGATCTCCCTACCCAACCTATACCAGACTCTACATGACTTCTCACTGGTGTCAGGATATAAAATCAACCTAGAGAAATGTGAGGCTCTACCACTCTCTCTTCCACCACATACAAAAAAATTGATTGAGGCTAACTTTGAATTTGTGTGGGCTAAGACCTCGATTACCTATCTAGGCATCAAAATCTCAGACTCATATCACAACCTACATGACCTGAATTACACTCCACTATACAAGGCTATTGACAGAGATCTTAAAAAATGGAGAGTCAACAATTTTTCTTGGTATGGTAGGTTCTCTGCGATTAAAATGAATATCCTTCCCAGGATTTTATACCTTTTTAGGGCACTCCCAACACTGGTACCGAGGCCATAACTGCACAAATTACAATCCTCCTCAATGGTTTTTCCAAGAGGAGACAGAAAAGCGAGAATAGCCTCACACACACACTCTAGACACAGACGACTGGGTGGGGTAGGCTTACCGAATCTAACAGACTACTATCATGCAGCCAGATTAGCTCAAGCCTCTTTGCTGAGTAAGAATGACCATAATATTCTATGGACCAGACTAGAGGCGGATCTAGGGGGATTTGACTCTCCAGCGGACATACTGTGAGAAGTAGGACACACATATGATAGTCGAAACTATAGGACACTAGCCACAGTTGACACTCTCAGGGTGTGGAGGTCCCTCACAGGGCTCTTGAAACTCCTTCATGTAAATTCTAGAATTAAACCAGTTGGATCTCTTCTACCACCTGAACTGCGTACACGGGTGGGGAAGTGGCTCAATAAGGGTCTATACAGGGTAGTGGACTTCTTAGACGGAGGTCAAATACAGACGTACTCCCAGCTACAAAATAAAATCCACCCAATAAAACTGCATTGGTTCCTATACCTTCAGATCTCCTCAGCCATACACAAATATTGCTATCCCTGGTCCTCACAGACTCCTACGACTCTAGAGCGGATCTGCTCCACTTCTGACAGACACAAACAACTGATATCGAGACTATATATGAACCTACAGGGCACCATTGTGCCGACCCAATCGACACTAGTGGCAAAATGGGGGCTAGACACTGGACTGGACCTACCAAGAGATCAGTGGGATCTTGTGCTGTACGAGTCTAGTAGGGGACTAATTAATGCTGACTTGAGAGAAAACTGCTTAAAGACGGCCTTTAGGTGGTACCTCACCCCAGAGAAAACATGCCACTTTTCACAAAATGGCACGAACCAATGCTACAGAGGGTGTGGGGACAAGGGAACATATCTACACATGTGGTGGGCATGCCCTCAGATAAGAGCCATCTGGGGAAAACTCCTAGGTAGGTTACTACAGGAGCCTATTATGCTTACAACTGCGCACGCCCTCCTGAACTACAGATTTACACAGTATATCAAGGCAATTAACACATTTATCAAAATTTTATGCACAGCGACTAGAGTCTGTATTGCCAGACACTGGAAGGTGGGGGCCCCAGATTGGCAAGAGGTTCTAGATAAAATAGAACATATCTACACTATGTCAGATGTCTCTGCCTCAATACAAGGGTCCAGGGAACAATTTACTAAAATATGGCTTTATTGGATTATGAACGGGAGGGAGTGAAGAATGTGCCCCCAGTTTTAACAGGTGACCCCAGAAAGAGTAAGAGATAACCCAAGATCCCAACTTCCCAACATGACTAGACTCATTGGATAGATTTCATCCTCTTCTAGGACCGACTAGAGTCTTGACAAAACTAGATAAGAGCGAAGTTGCTCACAAGTAGTACCACAAGTTTAGTTTTTGTTTAAGTTTGATTGATAATTTTATTTTGGTTTTATAAGATTGTATAAAATAGGCAATGTAGATGTACAGAAGCATATCATAATGGGTCAGTTTCAAGGACTTTAATGCTCCAGTTTATTTTCGCTGGCAGGGGGCATGGGAGAGCTATAGAGATGTTAAGGTTGCGTATGCACTTAAAAGAAAATGTACCTTTATGCCTTCTGGTGTGAATTTTGTGAATTTTTTATATTCTGTCTCTTAAATTTTATTGACTAATAAAGATTTATTTCAACTAAATAACTTACGCCTAGATTTAGAGTTTTGTCGGTAAAGACCCGCGTAGCTAACGCTGCTTTTTTTCCCAGCGCACCCTTAAGACAACGCTGGTATTTAGAGTTGTCTGAGTGGCTGCGTTAGGCTCAGAAAAGGGAGCGTTGAGCATAATTTACCTTCCCTTCAACCCTCAATACCAGCGTTGCTTACGGTAGTGGTAAGCTGGAAAAACGTGCTCGTGCATGATATCCCCATAGGATATACAATGGGGCTGAGCTGGCTGGAAAAAAACCTAACACCTGCAAAAAAGCAGGTTTCAGCTCCTAGCGCAGCCCCATTGTTTCCTATGGGAAAACACTCTCTAAGTCTGCACCTAACACCCTAACATGAACCCCGAGTCTAAACACCCCTAACCTTACACTTATTAACCCCTAATCTGCCGCCCCCGCTATTGCTGACACCTGCATTATATTATTAACCCCTAATCTGCCGCTCCGGACACTGCCGCAGCATACATTATCCCTATGAACCCCTAATCTGCTGCCCCTAACATCAGCGACACCTATATTATATTTATTACCCCCTAATCTCCCCCCCCCCCCCCCACGTTGCCGCTACCTTACCTACACTTATTAACCCATAATCTGCCGACCGGACCTCACCGCCACTATAATAAATGTATTAACCCCTAAACCGCCGCACTCCCGCCTCGCAAACATTATAATAAATTTTATTAACCCTTAATCTGCCATCCCTAACATCGCCACCACCTACCTACAATTATTAACCCCTAATCTTCCGCCCCGACGTCGCCGCTACTATAATAAAGTTATTAACCCCTAAACCTAAGTCTAACCCTAACCCTAACACCCCCTAACTTAAATATAATTTAAATTAAACATAATAATATTCCTATAATTAAAAAAAATATTCCTATTTAAAACTAAATACTTACCTATAAAATAAACCCTAATATAGCTACAATATAACTAATAATTACATTGTATCTATTTTAGCATTTATATTTATTTTAAAGGCAACTTTGTATTTATTTTAACTAGGTACAATAGCTATTAAATAGTTAATAACTATTTAATAGCTACCTAGTTAATATAAGTACAAAATTACCTGTAAAATAAATCATAACCTAAGTTACAAATACACCTAACACTACACTATCATTAAATTAATTAAATACATTAACTACAATTAGCTAAACTAAAATACAATGAAATAAACTATTCTATAATACAAAAAAAAAACACTAAATTACAAAAAAAAAAAAATTACAAGAAGTTTAAACTAATTACACCTAATCTAAGCACCTAATAAAATAAAAAATCCCCCCAAAATAAAAAAATGCCCTACCCTATTCTAAATTACAAAAGTTATCAGCTCTTTTACCAGCCCTTAAATTGGCTTTTTGCAGGGCATTGCCCCAAAGTAATCAGCTCTTTTACCTGTAAAAAAAAATACAACCCCCCCAACATTAAAACCCACCACCCACATACCCCTACTCTAACCCACCCAAACCCCCCTTAAAAAAACCTAACGCTAACTCCCTGAAGATCTCCCTACCTTGAGTCGCCTTCACCCAAATGGGCCGAAATCTTCATCCAAGGTGCGCAGAGGAGGTCCATCATCTGGTAGAAGTCTTCATCCAGGCGGCGTCTTCAATCTTCATCCATCCGGAGCGGAGCCATCTTCAAAGGAGCCAACGCGGAGCCATCCTCTTCAACCGACGACTGAACGACGAATGAAGGTTCCTTTAAGGGACGTCATCCAAGATGGCGTCCCTTCAATTCCGATTGGCTGATAGGATTCTATCAGCCAATCAGAATTAAGGTAGGAAAAATCTGATTGGCTGATTAGTGTAGTGTGCCCTCTAAAATAAAAAATTTTTTAGCTTTTTTTAAAATGAATAACTGCAGGAGGCAATTTTTTTATGGGGTTAAAAGTGGCGGGCGTGGTGTGTTAGAAAAAAACGGCACTGAAAAGTGCCTTTACATTACGGTGTGTTCCCTGTAAATATATACAGTATGTATTTGCTGTACTAGTTCTCATGCTGTGTCTGACAGCATGAAAACAAGGCTCCTATTGGAGCCTATGGAAGCACGCTCTCGTGAGGTCGCATTTGCATTGTACCTAACTCGTAATAACAATGCACATTTGTGTGCACTGGTATTACAAAGTGGAGCCCAAATATATGGCCCATAATATTAAATATAAATAATTATGTCAATTCAAATTATTGTACACATTGGTGGTTGTTTTAATACCGCAAATTATTTTATTACATATCAATCCTATATACGTACTGATATTGTTTGTGTCAGAGCAGTGTTGAACGTTACATCCAGTGGTTTAAATGGCTGATATTCTCCTTTAGTAGTAACATCTTTGAATATAGCTAGAAACATATCAGTTGTTTTTTTGAGAGTAATGGAGCAATTTATTTGGAATTTAATTTTTAATGCATAAGAATAAAAGAAGAATAATAACAATTTATTCCTCCAGATCAAAGTTTTTTCTTGTGGAATGTGCCTTTTTATCTATATTTAATTTCTAGTCTAGCCTGCTATATTTGTGGAAGCCATTTGGGACTTCTTACTGAAATAGATTCAGCTATCCATGGACAGTATGAGGCCAATAAGGGTAGACACTTGGTAGGGTTAAGATAATGATGCCTGACGTGTACACTTTTAATCTTTAGAATTGGAAAACTCTTAAAGGGACTGTAACACATTAGTCATTTCCATAGCATGCAGCAGTAACAGTAAAAAAAGTTATTAAAAAAATAAATAATAAGTTTTGTGACAGAATAATCTAGAGACAGAGAAGAGTATTTTGCTATAAATTTTCTTTTACAGCTCAGACAGCATTTTTAAAGTTTACATAACAAATATTAATTGATCAGTTAAAACAAAGAATAAATAAAACAGCATGCAGCAGTAACAGTAAAAAAAGTTATTAAAAAAATAAATAATATTGTTTCTGGCCACTTTAAAATGGCTGCCAAGCTCTGCCCATTGATGACATCATGACAAGCGCCAGAAGCCCAACTTACAATATAATTTGCACGTTCAGGTATTCCCCCCATAAAAGTCAATAGAGAAAAAAAGTGGGTGGAAAACCTAACACCCCACTCTCACCCAAACCGATTTCATATTCTCAAGTGCTCTAATCCGACATGAAAATATGAATATTTCACATTCTAATGTTCTTCATGTAACAGAATATGTTCTATTTATTCCTAAATAATATTTCTACATATACAGTATCTGATGGTATTTTAGTACAATTCCGATTATCCAAGTTTTGTGACAGAATAATCTAGAGACAGAGAAGAGTATTTTGCTATAACTTTTCTTTTACAGCTCAGACAGCATTTTTAAAGTTTACATAACAAATATAAAATGATCAGTTAAAACAAAGAATAAATAAAACAGAGAAAAAACTTGAACGGTTATGGAGAGTATTGACCAATCAGAATAGTCCTAAAATCATTTAATGTTCAGACTGTAGAAGCTCCCTCTCTTTTCTTTTTAATGTGAACAAAATCTAAACAAAGTTTAGAAAAACAAATACAGAGTTCAGTATAAACAAGAAGCTATTTTGAAGAACAAAGCTTTTATCATAGTCTTGAAAGCCGAAGACTTGCTAGCAGAAATTGAAGAATCTTTAGGTTAAGAAGAACCTGTCTTCATTCTTGAGTCAGAAGTTCTGTTAAAATCCCGAATTGGAAAAGTTTGAAGCTGAAATAAAATACAAATAGTAACACATCCAAATAATATAAAGCATAATAAAAGGGAGGGCATTAAAAAAATTAAGAGGTGGGAAAATATTCGTCTCAAAGCTAGGGTAATCAGATTTTTTTACAAGGACAGAGACTCCTATTTTGGTAGTTTAAAGCAATAAAAAAGTAATGAAACTAGTTGGTGTGGAATAGAATTAATTGCTTTAAAATGAAATTTATGAAAATTCTGAAGACCAGTAAGCAGCATTTAGAAAAACTAATTTAGAGAAACTGCTTTAGAAAAAGCTTTAGAAGCTGAAGTTCTTCTAATGAAATGGGAAGAGAAAAAAATTATCCACACCTACCAGAGACAGAACTTCTTTAACCCATTTACTAATAGTAGGAGAAGAGACAGGAAGATGAGGAATAGCGTGAGAAATAAGAAGTTGGTTAGAAGAATGAGTTCTTAGATGTAAAGTTCTTTAGTCATATTCTTTGAGACAAAGAACTACACAAAGTTTAGGGTGATTAAAAAACAGGGATAGAAAATAAAACTCGAAAGAGTCTTAGTTCTACGAGTAATAGAGAAAATCGCACCTTGAGGAGAAAACATCTTAGCGTTATAATCAATGGCTTTACCATCAGATACTAATTAGTTAATTTAAGAGTAAGTTGCTTAAGAGAAAGATATTCATTATTTTGCCAATTGTTGAACAAGGAGATTACTAAATCTACATCCCAAAAAGAAGACAACTTACATGAAGGAGGGCATTTTAAACAAATGGATTTCAATAATCTACATATAGTTGAAACTCTGCCTAAAGGGATGTTATTAAAAGGTTCATGGCCAGCTAAAATAGTAGATATAGCAAAATTGATAGACATGTATGCCAATCCAGTCTAAAAAAGTGAAGACAAGTAGTTAATAAGTTCCCTTAAAGGAGCTGAAACAGGATCCAGGTGTCTAGAACTGCACAAGCTAGACCATTTAAGCCATGAGGAAAGATAAAAAATTTTGGTTCCTGGGGCCCAGGAGTCTTGATGGAGGAGTTTAGCTTCCTCTGAAAGTCCTTTGCTTGACCATGAGCCCCTGAAACCATCCAAGCAAGTAGTTGTAATTTGTTTTGGGAGACTAGGGAGTAAAAATACCCGTTTGGATCTGTAAGAAGATCTATTCAGAATAGGAGGAAGGAAGGACATTTCTAACAGAAAGGCATACCAAACTTGAGTTGGTCAAGAAGAGAAATCTGTTGTCTCTTGACAAAAAGAAGAGTCAGAAGAATCATAGAAAATGGGGTAAAAGCATAGGCTCCGTGAAGAGGCCATTGTTGAAGGAATGCATCTATGTCTAGAGCTTAAGGATCTGGTCTCCAGCTGTAATAGGGAAGAATTTGAAAATGTAAACAAGATGCAAATAGGTCTATTGAAAAGGGACCCCTCAATGTTTGAATTTTCTTGAAGATTGTTGTATTCAGCTTCCAATCGCTGAAGTCTGTAAGGTATCTGGAACCCCAATCTGCCATTAGATTGCTTAGGCCTGGAACTTATTCTGCCTGAATAGAATAGAATTTTGAGATAAACAGTTGTGAATAAAAAGTTTGGTTAAATCTGACAATGTTTTTGACTTTGTGCCACCTAAGTGATTGATATAACGAACAGCTGAAATGTTGTCCATACGAAGAAGAATATTGATAGGACAATTGCTTTTTTTACAGCAAAACCTGCAGCTAATAATTCTAGTCAGTTGATATGAAGCTGTTTTTCTGAAGAAGACCATTTTCCTCCTGTTATCTGAGAACCACAGCTTGCGCCCCAACCTAACATGCTGGCTTCTAAATTTATATTTAAATCTAGAGAACTTCAAAAGATGACTTTGCCATTCCAAGTTTCTTTATTTAAAAGCCACCATTTCAGTTCTTCTATTGCTTCTATGGATAAGGACATTTTGTGTTAATAAGAGAAACCCTTGCGAAGATAGGATATATTCAGTCTTTGTAAGGCTCTGTAATTGAAAGAAGCGGGAAAAATAGCTTCTAAAAAGCTAGAAGACGAATAGAAAAAACATGTTTGTGTAAAATCTAATATATTTCTTTCTTGATCATCTTGATTTTCTCTTGAGGAAGACTAAGAGAGGCTGAAACCGTATATATATTTAATCCTTAGTAAGTTAAAGTTTGGGAAGGAATCAAAACAGAATTAATGATAAATCCCAGTTTCTGAAAAAGTTGAATTGTGATGGATAAATTATCTCTCAGAGAAGAAGGAGATTGATGAATGAGAATAATGTTGTCTAAATAAATAATAAGATATATTTCTCTTTCCCTGAGTCAGGCTACTACAAGTTTCAAAATTTTTGTAAATGCCCAAGCGGCAGAAGAGAGACCAAAAGGAAGGCTAGTGAATTGCCAAAGAGAATCATGCCAAATAAATCTTAAATATTTCCTGAAGTTTGAGTGAATGGGAACTGTTAGATATGCATCCTTTAGATCTAGTCTGACTAACCAATCTTCGTTGTAAAGGCAATCTCTCAGGAGATGAATGCCCTCCATCTTGAAATGGTTGAAAGTTATAAATTGATTTAATTGTCTGGGGTTTATTACTGGATGAAGAGAGACTTTCTTCTTTTTTTTACAAAGAACATATGGCTTATGAAAGAGTCCTCTAGAGGAGTCACTCTTTCTATACCTATTTTTGAAATAAGATCTAAAATTTCTTTGTCTAAAAGGTATTGATCTGCTATAAGAAATCTTATTGGAATTGGAAGGGAATTGTGGATAGGAGTACTGACAAATTCTAGTGTTAGGCCAGAAACAGCATGAAGTACCCACGGGTCTGAAGTAATATTTTGCCATTCTTGAAGACAAGTAGCTAACTTGCCTCCTACTTTTAGAGGGAAAGAACTTATGAATGAGGAGGTGGGAAAACCTACCTTGAAAAGGTCTCCTTAAAGGTCTGAGTCAGAAGGCTATGTTGACTGAAAACTTCGCTCTTGATGGGAAAAAAATTTGTATGGAAGATGATCGCATAGCGAAATTGTTGAAGAGAGACCTTGAGATAGTTGAAAAGTGGCTGGAAAAGCGGTCTCTGCCTTTTCCAGCCCTGTTAAAAATTCTCTGGGGATGTTGAGATTGGTAAAAAATCCTTTTGGTGTTAGTTTTTACTTTATTTAGAAAATTAAAAGTGCTAACATAAGAGCTAAACTGTTTTTAAACCTGAAACGCCAAATAAAAGGCCTTCTGCTAAAGGACCCAGTTCTGTGGAGGTGAAATCAGTGACCTTAGGATCAATGCATCTCGGCACTAATCTTCTTCTTTGTGTGGTGTCACTCAAAAGGTAAACCAATCATTGGATCCACTCTCTAGTAGTGTATGGGTCTAGAAGGGAATTAGACAAAAGGATTCCTCTGACATTTAAAAAAAAATTGTTACAGGATCTAAGGTGTCCAGCAGTTTATCCTGGCATGATTTAAGAAATGTATCTGGTCCTCTTCTAATATTAGCATTCCTATTACCTATACATTTAAGTAGATTTTTTATCTATGTCCGGGGTTAAGTGGGTGTTATTAGGAAGCTCAGGGCGGGGACATTCAGACTTTAGGGTAGTCTGTGTATATAATAGTCTAGAAATGTTGCTACCCTATTTGAATGTTTCCATTGGGTAGAGGTTTGAATGCTGTTAATCATTAGGGTCTGTGTATGGTTCACCCAGATTATCAATTAATTTAGTTTTTTTAGGTTTAGTAGAATGTTTAAATTTTCTCTTTTTGTGGGAATCGTCTGAAGAGGAAAAACTTTCTTCAATTAAAGACCCCTTTGAGTGCCAAGAAAAATCTGAATATTCGTCAAAATCATTATCAATTTTTTTTTAATATCATTTTATATTATTAGTATGATTATCAGAATCATTATCAGAGTCTGACTCAATTGCAAACCTTCTTTTCCTTTTTCTGGAGGATTTAAAAAAAATAATAATATTATCAGGTTCACAACTTTCTCTCTGCGAGCGATGGCAGGTGTGACATTTTCTTGGCTTTATTGTTAGATGCAAGTCTTTTAACAGTTTTTTTCAAATGTTTAGTGTTACAAACAGATTTCTACTCTCTCCCCTCACCTTCTCATTTTTTTCATATTTCACTTCTCCATAGTCACAGTCAGTTAACCCCAGACAAGCCTGGGTGCAAGGCCCATAGGGAGAATTACAAAATAAATTAATACAACACACAGAGAAAGTCCAGCACTCGCTTACAAGCTCTCAGCTAAAATTAATAGCAAAACTGTAAGAGTTAGTTACCGCATCTGGACATTGCTTGCGTTGTATGGCTGTGTTAGGGACCCAGGTTCAGGAAGAGACCTTGATGTGGTACCTGGGCTTCTCCCATTTGGCCAGATGCTGTAACTAACTCTTCCAGTTTTGCTTTTAATCTTAGCTGAGAGCTTGTAAGCGAGTGCTGGAATTTCTCTGTGTGTCATATATATATATATATATATATATATATATATATATATATATATATATAAAAGGGCTCAAAATTTCAAGTCGTAAGTTACTAGCCAGGCCAAAATGCTATTTGCCACTTCTGATACCGTCAACACCACACCCACTACTCCACTCCCTTTTGCATATGATTAGCCAATGTGAAACACAATATTGTGCTGTAATTTTTAATACTTTTTATTTTATACCTTAACAAACTAAATAATGCTACATAAAGTAATAGATTAACAAAAATAAGTACATAGCAGTTAGTTAGAGTGCTGACAGTCATGGAAGGTCCTGGAGATGTTCTTTTAATAATTATCATTTCTCCCTTCTTGCTGTTAACTATCTTTCTCCCCTCCGTCCTCTCTTCAGTCTCTATTTTTAACCTCTGCCTTATCTCTCAGGCCTTATCTTCTCTTTTTTTATCGACTCTCTCGTAAAGCTATCTTCTTTTCCACGTTTACCCTTTCAGAAGTAACAGTCTAACCACTGATGAAGTTCCTACAGCCCTAAAAGAATAACATATCCTTGTACTTTCAAGAATATATAATATCCCTTTAGATAATATGTCTAGCACATAGCTCAAAATGTGTGTTCCTCAATACTGCAATAGGAGTGTATATTTTTCACTCACTAACTTTTAATCGCCAACATTAAATTTCCACTCGCCAATGGCTAATAAAGAGTGGAAATTTTGAGCCCTGAGTATATATATATATATATATATATATATATTTATTTACACACACACAAATTGTATGAACCTCCATTCTCTTCCTCCTACTTCCTTTTGAGGTCACCCTGGACCCCTTTGAACATGTTAAAAGATATTTAAATAGTTTAAGGATATTATATAATGAATAAAATACTTTGGGCCTCCTATTTATTAATAAGTCACTTTTGGACCTAGAACAACCAATTAAACTAATAGTCTTGGAGGACTTGGAGCAGGTCTAAAGGCCACTTTTGGACCCTGGATTTCTGGAAAACACACTCAAAGTGAAACCTGCATATTGATAGATTAAATATGTTTATAGCAGCAACTGACAAGCATTGCACCCAACATTTGTACTTTCAATTATAGAACTAATAGTCACGTGAGTAAACTGCCTCTCAAACAAACGTAGAAATGACAAACGTAGAAATGACATTTAGCAAACTGACAAATGTTAAACCAGTTTAGTGACATTAGTAATCTAGAGCAGTAATAAAGTCTAGTGTCATGAAACTAACATAGAACCTATATGAGTTATTATATAACCTACTTGAAATCACAAAATTCAATTGATTTTTTCTAAAAATCCCTTCATAAATTTCTAAGTCAAGACCTCTCTAGTTCCAGAGCGCATCTGTAATTACTATATGGTTAAACTCCCCTGTGAAGGCAGAAGGTGATAAATCTTACACACAAGTGCTGGTAGCAAGGCGCCAACCATTTTATATAGAGGGGGAGTTCCCGAAGACAAGTAAGCCAAGAATGTAAAAGCTAGAGCATCAACTGTAGAACAGCACCCTTCATAAATGTAAGCTGAAGATAAAATGTTGTGTACAGTAAACAAGCAGGGTTACCTAGAAAAAAAGACAACATGTACCTAAGGTTCTTCTACCATGAGAGGGAGAAGTAAAGAGTTGCAATATTAGCTATGGTTGCATATGTCAGTTATGTTATAGAAATTCTTAAACATTTTAAGATTTATATAGAGGACACTAGTATTGTCCCTACTCTGTGCACACTACAACACAGCCTATGAGTGTCCCCATATGGAATCATAGCCCACAAAAACCACCTTACTTGGTCAATAAGCTGATATCTAAAATAAACTAGTGAAAGCATAATGCTGGGTCCCCATTATAAAAACAGGAGGTCAGTCGACCCTTACTCTCTGTGCAGATATCACCTCTCTGAGAAGTGTTTAACATTTAGATATATCAGCCAAAGGATAAAAACAAAGGTTGAAATAGTAAAATTGAAAACAATTTATGGTAGAAGAGTAGAAGGAGATAAGCAAATTGCAGACTGTCTCAATGATTACGTCTATTATCTCTTCACAAAAGATTGTGAAGATATAATAAATACATTAAAGGGACAGTCTAATCCAAAATTGTTATTGTTTAAAAAGATTGATAATCCCTTTATTATCCATTCCCCAGTTTTGCATACCCAACACTTTTATATTAATATACTTTTTACCTCTGTGATTACCTTGTATCTAAGCCTCTTTTGACAGCCCCCTGATCACATTGCTATCTATTTATTATCTTAAGATTGGATATCAGAGCGCCAAACAACGTAGGCAGGGTCTATGGGCAGATAGTCAAATATACCTGCCTACGTTGTTTGGCGCTCTGATATCCAATCTTAAAATCGAATCCACCCTTGGCAACTAGGTGCCAATTTATTAGAGCTGTAGGTCTGTTGCATTATATAGTTGGCGCTTAGTTATCACCTTTCCATCCATTTATTTATTATCTATTGACTTGCATTTTAGCCAATTAGTGCAGTGTCAGCCACAACCCATGGGCATGAGCACAATGTTATCTATATGGCCCACATGAACTAGCATTCTCTTGTTGTGAAAAGCTAATAAAAAAGCATGTGATAAGAGGTTGTCTGTAGTGGCTTAAAAACAAGCAGGTATTTAATGGTTTAAATGCTATAAAGTATATTAATATAACAATGTTGGTTGTGCACAGCTGGGGAATGGGTAGTGTTATCTATCTTTTTAAACAATAACTACATTGGTGTTGACTGTCCCTTTAAGGGATACTACAAAAAATGAATATAGCGAATGGAGTACTTATAAAATGGGCAGTAGGGAAGAATCTGGTAATTATGACTTACATAAAATCAAGCAATTTAGAGGACCAAAATTAGCATGTTTTTACTTCAGGGAGACTTCTTTGATTTTGTAACAAAAGTATTAGAACAAGGTGGAGCAGTTGATGTAGCATATCTAGATTTCAACAAAGCATTTGACACTGTCCCACACAACAAACTGATTCACAAACTGTATCTCCTTGTTCTAGACTCAAACATTGTGAACTGGGTAGAATTTAGTGTCTTAGTAAATGTAGTACATTTAGCAGAGGGGGCAGTTACCAGTGGTATTCCTCGTGGGACAGTTCTGGGGCCTGTTTTGTTTAACATATTTATTAGAGATATGAGCAAAGGGCTACAAGAAAAAGTATGTTGTTTTGCAGATGATACAAACATTTGTAATAGAGTAGATGGTCTGTGTGAGGGGGGGGTGGATAAAATTACTTTACTGACTGTTACAAATAAGTAACGGACTTGGGAATTTAATTTCTTCAGATTAATTAAAAATTAGTGAACAATGTAGTATTGCAATAAGTAAGGCCAGTAGAATGTTTTATTGTATTGGTAGAGGTATTTGCAGCAGAAAAAGTAAGGTTCTTATGCCATTTTACGGATCATTAGTTAGGCCTCATCTTGAATATAGTGTGTGCAGTTCTAGAGGCCATACCTCCAGAATGATATAACCAAACTGGGATCTGTGCAAAAAAGGGCTACAAAAATGGCACATGGTCTAAAAAAAAACTTACCAGTAGAGGCACAGAGATTTAAATATGTATATCTTAGGGGAGAGAAGGGAAAGAGATGATATTATAGTAACTTTCAATTATATTAAGAGGTTTAGTAAAGCTGAGGCTGTGAGTATTTTTTCATAAAAAGGAAAATTCAGGAACAAAGGGTCATGATCTCAAGCTGAAGGGTAGTAGATTATGGAGTCATTTACAGAAGCACTTCTTTACAGAAAGGGTGATTGATTCATGGAATAAACTTCCACACAAGGTAATGACAAACACTGTGGAGGACTTTAAGAATGCCTGGGATACGCATAAGGCTATCCTACAAACTAGTTCAGTTTATACTTGTAGGGAATATTAGACAGACTTGTTGGGCCTATGGTTCTTATCTGCCGTCAAAATGTTTATATGCATCCACCACCAGTTAGTATATATTTTAATAAAACACGGAAAGACTAAAATCCTGCAACAAATAGCCAATACAATTTTCAACAAAGCAGTTTGTAAGTCATTATCTTTAGGAAAGCTGTGCAAGAGTACAGTGGTCTCAGAAGCTCCTCTAAAGCACTAGCAGAGAAAATAGGTTAAGTAATTACTCCTGTATGACTGAATAGGTACCTTTTCGGATAAAGAAAGCTGTCTAGGCTTCAGAGATCCTACTGCATAAGCCTGCTAAGTTGTTTGGGGCATCGTTATCTTCAGAACTGATGCAGGGCTTCTCCGATCCATGATGCTGATAAGCACAACTTCCTTGCAGGTTGTTAATTTCGGTGACATATTTTCATGTGGGAGCAGGTCAGTACATACCTTAATTAACAGCCACTCTAGGCTTTGAAAATTTTCCGCAAGGAGATGAAGTATTCATGAATGTGATGTCAGGCTCATCAACGAGAGGTATAGTTTCTTCAATTAGAGCAGTAAGTATAAACCTGAGTATAAAATTCAGTTGAATAACAGTCCAATGTCAACTGTTTTACCTGGATAACCAGGGGAGGTATCGAGGTCTCAAATGGAGGCCCAGATCAGAGTAAAGGGTTCATAAAAACAGCAACTAGTGTATCTATCTGGTCCTTGATTAATATTGCAGTCAAAGCTACTAAGCAATCCACTGGATTCTGTGAAGTGTCCAATATAATCAGCAGAATAGACAGTCTTCACCTAGAGCCTCGCCTTTCCACATAATCCCCCTCTTTCTCCTTCTCTTCTCCCCTCCACTACCTCTATTACTCCCCATTTAACTACCGTCCTTAGACCCCCTGCCCATCTCTCACCCCTGTCATCAGTCATAATCATACCTCACTCTTACAACGCCATTAACAGAATTTTAAATAGACAACATGTATGTGAGTGATAAACTGTATTTGCTGTTGTATGTGTGACTTGTGATTCCTATGGGTGGAGGTCCAGTGCTTTTAAGATATTGACATTTTATCAAAACAGATATTGCTGCACAGTGTGCACTAATAAAGCAGGTGGGCTACTACTTTTCAGCCAGTGAGCATTTGTAAGTAAACATGCACTTAATTTTAGCTTCAAAATACAAATAAATAAAAATATGTTTTAACTTTTTTATCATGTTGAAAAAGTGTTCTTGACAGATATTTTATCTCACTGCCCCTTTTAATCCAGTGGCTTTACAAATTTGTTGAAAAATATAGGCATCAGCTCAATATTTTAGGGATATTATGAAGCAAGCCATAGGGAGCAATGTCCTTAAAGGGACATAAAACCCAACATTTTTCTTTCATGATTCATATAGAGAATACAATTTTAAACAACATTCCAGTTTACTTCTATTAGTAAACATGCTTCATTCTTTAGATATCCTTTGTTGAAGAAATAGCAATGCACATGGCTGAGCCAATCACACTAGGCATCTATGTGCAACTACCAATCAGCAGCTACTAAGTCTATCTAGATATGCCTTTCAACAAAGGATATCAAGGGAATAAAGCAAATTAGATAAAAGAAGTAAATTGGAAAGTTGTTTAAAATTGCATCATCTTTCTAAATCATGAAAGAAAACATTTGGGTTTCATGACAGTAAAGTCCAAATTAAATTTTTCATGATTTGGATAGATAATGCAATTTAAACAACTTTTATATTTATTTCTGTTGTCAAATTTTTCTTCATTCTCTTGGTATCTTTTATTAAAGAGTAAAACAAGGTAGGCTCCTAAGAGCTCAGGAGTGTGTACGTGTCTTAAAGGGACACTCAGGTTAAATTAAACTTTCATGATTCAGATACAGCATATAATTTTAAACAACTTTCCAATTTACTTCCATTAAAGAAAATGTGCACAGTCTTTTATATTTACAATTTTTGAGTCACCAGATCCTACTGAGCATGTGCAAGAATTCACAGACTATACATATATGCATTTGTGATTGGCTGATTGCTAACACATGGTACAAGGGGAGTGGAAATATACATAACTTTGAAATTTGTTATAAAAAAATCTACTACTCATTTGAAGTTCAAACTAAGTGCTATTTCATTGTCTTGTTATCTTGCATTTGTTGATTATGCAAATCTAATGTGTTGACTGGTACTTTAAGTACTCTATGGCAGCAGTGTTTTGCAACATTGTATAACAAAGCTACAAATAATGTTGCAAAACACTGCTGCCATAGAGAACTAAAGACACGTGCACACTCCTAAATTCTGATGAGCCTACCTAGTTTTACTCTTCAATAAAAGATACCAAAAGAACAAACCAAATTTGAAAACAGAAGTAAACTGGAAATTTGTTTAACATTGCATGCTCTATCCGAATCATGAAAGTTTAATTTTGACTTTACTGCCCCTTTAAAGATCTTCAGCCTTTTAAATGTCAAGGGGATTAGAGCAATGCTACCGAGAATGAGGGCTATGCTTCAGTCACTGACTAATTTTAGCACCGACCGACTTTAAAGGGACACTGAACCTATTTTTTTTCTTTCATGATTCAGATAGAGCATGACATTTGAATGAACTTTCTAATGAACTCCTATTATCAATTTTTCTTCGTTCTCTTGCTATCTTTATTTTAAAAGCAGGAATGTAAATCTTAGCAGCCAGCCCATTTTAGGTTCAGCACCATGGATAGCGCTTGCTTATTCGAGGCTTACATTTACCCACCAATAAGCAAGCATAACCCAGGTTCTCAACCAAAAATGGGCCAGCTTCTATGCATCACGTTCCTGCTTTTTAAATAAAGATAGCAAGAGAACGAAGAAAAATTGATAATAGGAGTAAAATAGAAAGTTGCTTAAAATTGCATGCTCTATCTGAATAATGAAAGAAAAAATGTGGGTTTAGTGTCCCTTTAATGCTATTTTTTTTTATTTTCTTTAAAGGCCACTGCCCTCTTATTATGGGAACAATGACTACAGCACTTCAGTTGATGCTTATCTCTACCACACTGCAATTAATCACATTCCTCATCTATCTTCTAAAACCAACATTAGCTTGAACGCTCGATAAGATGGCCCCAGGCATAAAAATGCTTTCATAAACTTGTGAACATTGCTGACATCTAACACCGCTGTGCAGGTGTTACCAATAATGTACATTTATTCAGCAATAGTCCTAATTACTAGAAAGCACTCAATTCAACAAAAGTTCAACTGATCAATAAACAAGAACTGTATATATAGGGGGCATCCAAAAGAAAAAAATCTCAAAAAGTGATAATATTATAAATAAATAAATAAATAAATAAAAAGATGTCTAAAATCACAACAAATTGTAGTATTGTAGTCCAAAAAGGTTATTCTATAGTTTTAAATGCAGAGGCATCAGAGGTCACAGTCAACCCTTGATAGAAGATGCTGCAATAAATAAATAAACAAGGGCCTAGTACAGACTCAAAAGATCTAATAAGAATCACATCCCTCTTTTTTTATACAAGAGCAGGGCTGGATTGGCCTACCAGGATACCAGGAGATTTCCTGATGGGCTGCAGCAGCTGGGGCTGGAAAGCTACAATTTAAAGGGCTGACTAATGGATGCAACTGGGTTGTAGGGTTCCTATATAACATCAATCTGACATTTTTATTTAATACAAAGTAATATAATTTAATTCTGAAAAAAATATTGGGGAAGGCGTGTCCCAGTAATCCCCTTTGAGAAAAATGGGACGTGTGCATTCTACCGACTCAACGGAAAATAGGGCTGGTATTTATATTTTTCCAGGGCTGCTTTTTATTCCCAGTCCGGCCCTGTACAAGAGTTTATGCTGTCCCACCCTGATTGCTGGGAGATCAGGTTGCTGGACAACTGTGAGGTTCCAGTCGGTCTTTATAGCACCTGGAGGTGATTTTTGCTTGTGAGTTCTGAATCTTATTAGATTTTTGAAACTGTACTAGGCCACTGTGGCGCCCTTGCTTATTTATTTATTGCTGATTGATAAATAAGGAAGCATTAAAAAAGGTAAATCTGTCCAAAAATATGACTGATCATAAAGTGAATTCCTTTATACAATATCATTTGCATTTACAATAAAATTAATACTTTTATAATCTATTTTATCTATTAGAAATAGAAGGAGCTTTACACAGCTACTGTTATTAAAGGGACATTAAAGTTACAGGATTTGAAGGACATTAAATACCACTTGATTTTGTGTAACATACATACCAAGTAACTAGTAAAAAAGTATGTTATGATGATGTGTACCAATTAGAGCAGGAAATAAAGAGAGTGTGAACTGATAATAAACAGCCTGGTTTTGTCCCGTTTCTTTTTCTACATGTTTAAACCGAGTGTACGTTAGGTTCCTGTGCTACCCCAGATGAGGCTACAACTTGTGAGCAAGTGAGAAGAAAGTATACATGCATGTGTGCTGCCTCATCGTTTCTTTCTTGTATACATGCGTATACTCCAATCACTGGCCATACCATCATTTTAAGCAGAATGTCCATATTCTAAGAGTCCAACTTTGACTACTAAAAGAATATAAAAAAGGGAGCGCCAACCAATCAGATTAACAAATTTAGTATCATATAATCAGATTAAATATACATTTAATAACATATACCGTACATTAGGGTACCCTATACATATATGTATAGGGTACCCTAATCTATATGTTATTAAATGTATATTTAATCTGATTATATGATACTCAATTTGTTAATCTGATACTTTAGCCTTGGTTAGCGCTGCCTTTTTTACATTCTATAGCTATTTTCTTTGAGTTTTAGGGATCTCACTTTTGGAGTTTGTATCCTTTGAGTGTTGGTGCTGTATATATACTTTTTATTATTGTAGTTCAACTTTGACTACTTGCTTAATGCTTTTGAAGGCATTTACGTGTAGCACACATAATAATAGAAAGGATAGAGCATTTTATTTTTATATAGAATGTGCCTTTAAATTACTTGTTTACTCTTTTTAACAAAGTAAAACACGTCTGTTGTTAATATGATCAATGGGGGGAAACATTGGGTGATTGCATTCAGAATAAAGTTTTAATCGATTGTAATAAAAGTTGAAGATTTTAAAACAAATTACCTTTATTCTAGGGGGTTTCAGCTGTTGTTTACAGGGAGGCAGTGGCTCTGAGCTGCTTTTATCACATATCAACTAAATATAGATAAACAAAATAGTTTTCTTCACTGGGGAGAGACAATCTTAAACTAGACCCAAAAATAGAATGTCATTGAATATAAGCATCATTGAAATAAAGTATTACCAATAAATAAAAGTCACATAAGGCTTTATAAAGCCAGCACGCAAGTTATATAATTTAATTTTCCCCTTTAATTAAATTGTATAACAAATATCAGAAATTCTGCAAGTTGTGATACATTATATTTATAATATACAGTTAACACGTAATCTGTCTTCACTTTTCTCTTACAAGTTCCTATACATCAAAACTGTAATCTGAAACTCAACAATCCCAAACTAACCCTGTGCTGACTTTATAAAAGTCAAGCACTGTCTAATTTTATAGAATTAGCAAATGACAAAGTTGGCCCATCACCTGACATAAGCATTCCTGCCAACAGATGAGGCAGCCTGGATGACAAAGAAGATTTGTAAACTTGACAATACAGGCACGAAGAGTGACGAATTTCAAGGTAACTGTTTGTCAAACAGAAGGCCCAGTTATTCAGAGGGGAAAAAATCAGTGGAATATATTTATTTACAATCAGGACAAAGATAAGTATACTGAGTTGTATGCTTTGTACACTTTACTTGCAAGTATGTACTGGGATAAATACGGATAAAGAAACACGCCTTTGATCACTGCTTTAGTTGTAGCCGTGGGCATTTTTCTTGTAAAAACTAATACAAACTGTGTTTTAACTAAGGGAGACCAGAAATATGACATGTTGACCTACAAATCCTGTTTTTTTAGTGAACAACTTTGGTTCTAATTGTCAGCATGCCATAAAAAGATGCCAGTCTTAGGTTAATTGACTTGTCATTTTTGTAAAAAGTTGAAGCAAACTAGAGTTTGTACCTGTCTTGCGCCAGCAGGCTAGAAGTAACATGATTTATGAGTCTTAGTACAAAGCCTTTCAAATATTTCCTTTCCTTTAAACTTTAAAAAGAAGATTACAATGTAAAGTAAGGCTAGTAACCATTCATTTTTACAAGTCAGATATTAATGACAAAGTAACCTGTAAATTGTTAAACAGTCTTAAAGAGACACAAATGAGCATTATTAAAATAATCCAGCACTTTATATTATTGCACTATTTCTTAAAGAGAACTATAAGTTTAACCCTTACAAATGTGTTAAACGCATACTTAAAGTCAGTTGCAGGCCAGCAATGCACTGCTCATCCTGAGCGGAAGGTGAATGTTGAGCCAATTAGAGGCAGAATATGTGCATAGCTGTCTATCACCAGCTGTATTCAACTCAAGGGTTACTGTTCATTGTAGTGGTTAAAACATAGCTCTGTTTCAGTTACAAACAATAAATGTCAGTGCCCAAATTCACAGTTTTTTTTTCTTTTAAGATATATTGTTTCTTTTGTGGCCAAGACAATGTAAAATTTAAATTGTACATAATTTATACCTGACTATACATTTGCCAGAAAAGGATTTTTCATTTTTATACAAGTGAATGATTGTTCTGCTCTTCATATGATAATGGTACAAGTTGGTGGCCCATTATTGTTTATTTAAACAATTCAATTGCTTCCCAGGGCATTCTAATGGCAGTGGAGGGCCCTCTAGTGGGCCTGTAGCAAAATTAAGGGATAGCTGACTTGAAGTCTGGAGTGTTCTAGTGTGTGTATGTTACAATGTTGCAAGTGGGTGGGCGGGTGTACCTCTTGCCTTTATAGGGTCCTGTTGCAGTGGATTGGGCCTCTGTCTGCTTCCAGACTTCAAGGAAAATTTTCTTCTGTTCTGGATATCTTCCATTCGAGGCCTTCTGTAGTTATGGAGCGTGCCAGGCGTACTTCCTTGCCGAGGAGACCTGTAAGAGAAAAGGAGGCATCAGACTTGGAGAATGTGGTACCCCCTACCCCCCAACCTAGGATAGCTAATAGGCCCACTATCTCGGCTAGGCCAACTGTGAGGAGGGAGTTAAATTTGCCCCCTAGGAATAGGACTGAGGGTGGATCTGGCTCCAGGGCCCTGGGTAGGGATTCAGGGGTGCCATCCGTAATTGAGAGTGCTTTTCCCGCCCATGTGGGCCAAGTGCAGGCCCAAAGTGGTGTGGGGGCCATGGGGGAACAGTATACAGATGGAGCTGGCATGTTGCAGCTGCTCCCGGCGCTTCCGCCGGCTGCTTTGGCTGCTGTCCTGGCCCTGGCACAGTCTCTGGCTTCGGTCATCGTACCGGCCGGTGTGCCTCAGGGCCAGATTGGTGCTGGGGGGTCGGGCGGTGGCGGCGGTGCTCCTGCGCATGCGCATCAAATGCCTTCTTCGTGACGCGCGACGTGACTACTCCCCTTCCGACGGATCTTCGGTGGTGGAGGAGCGCGGACGCGCGCACAGACGTCGACGCCCTGCATCCAGGCCCAGAACTCCATCCGGAAGCGCTCCTAGTAAGCGCTTCCGGACGTGGTGGTGATGGCCTCGGGGGGTAGGGGGGCGGTCCGGGAGGCGGAAGAGAGTCTGCAAAGGGATCCAGGTGATAGCAGGCAGCAAGGGCAGGTTCCGGTAATGGGCATCAGTAGGGGCAGAGGCGCAGATGACGCCAGTAACGTTGCAATGGAGGATGTTCAAACAATGGGTCCCAGGCATCAGGACAGCCGCTTGATTGTTGCTAGTAGTGTGCCAGGAGTGGGTTCCAGGGTGCATGAAGGCCAGGATTTCAGTATATCTGTGGGCTGTGGCCCTGCGGGGCAAGCACAGGCCAGTCAATCAAGGGGTGTGAGTGAGGGCTCAGTGGGAAATCTGCAGGCTGCTAGTAATGCGCGTGAGGTGAGAGAGTGTGTGAGTCAGGTCATGTGTGTGCAGGAGGACATGATACGGAGAGCTGTGGCAGCTGCATTGGGGGTGCAGGAGGGGGCAAGGGGAGGTGAAAGGGATGGCTGTGGCCCTCCTGGGGCCCTTACTGCCACTCAGAGTACTCTCCAGTCTGCTTTCTTTTCGCAGGGATCTGCTGCAAGTGAGCAGATAATGCAGGCCGGACCAAGCAGCCAGAGCACAGTGTCCAGAGGTAATTGCGGAGCCTTCTACATCAGCATCAGCTGACCAGCAACCCCTTTCGGCCGGGACATCGCAGCAGTTGGCACCGTCTGGTGAGTGCACCATCACTGACATCACACACACAAACATGGGTTCTTCCCCTAGTGACTCAGGTTCTGATAGTGAGGCAGGGTTGGGGTTAGTAGGTAAGGGGCAGCACCAAATGTTTAGAATGATAAAGAAGTTAGTGGCAGCGCAGGTTCAGGCGAAGGTGCGCGCGCAAGGGGTAGTTGAGGGCACCACTGTGTCGCAGGTGGTGGAGGCGTCAGGGCTGACGCTCGGCCAGGTGACACCAAGGAAGGTGGCAGTGCACAGGATACATACCCGTGCCTGGTCCACTCGCTGTATGGGCACCTTAAAGCAAGGGTCATTAAAAAAATATAGGAAGGTAGATATGTTAATATCTACAAACTATCTCCGGAGGCGTGCAGAGCTAAGGAGAGGGCGGCCGAAGGGTCGGGCCCCAAGATAGTTCGGCGTCCAAAGACGTACAAGGAGTGGCAGATAGGGTGCTGGCATCTTGTTACGTTGACAAATGGCCCACCCAAGGGCATAATCTCTCTAAAAATCAAGACACTATTGGGGATATCTATAAGAGGTTTAAAGAGGGTGCATGGCGGGATTATGATGTGGGATTCCGCAAGAATATGGTGGGCAACCCCATTTTGCATTTTGGGACACAGGATATGCACTTGTGGTCCAAGCTGGGGCAGGAAAGGTCCACCTCTCCACCAGCAGGGGGCAAGCCTGGTGCCGCGCGTCCCTCCCACGGCAGAAGAAGCGTGGGAGAGAATGCTGGAAATTGTTCCTTTCGCCACATCTGTAAGTTTTGTAGCGGACTGCACCCAGGTTCAGAGTGCGTGAAAAGAAGGGATTCCAGTAGCGCCGCGCAGAATCCCAGAGGGGGCGCTGGGGTCAAGGGCTCCAACTCCACTTAGAGTGGACGCGATGGCGCCATGGTTGGCGCATTACCCTGACCAAGAGGCGGCGGTCATCCTGTCGTCAGGGTTGAGGGAAGGTTTCAGGACCCCTATAACTTCGCCCGTGGAGGGTTCTATGGTCCATCGTAACTTGAAATCAGCTTACAAATTTCCCCACGTGATAAGGGAAAAGTTTGGAAAGGAATTGATACTGGGGAGGGTGATCGGGCCATTTCGGGAGCGGCCGTTCCCGGATCTGGTGGTCTCCCCACTGGGAGTGGTCCCAAAAAGGGAGCAGGGCAAGTTCAGGTTAATACACCACTTGTCTTATCCCAAGGGAGCTTCGGTGAACGACGCGATTGATCCAGACCTTAGCTCAGTGCACTACCAGTCCTTTGATGAGGTACTTAGGGTGGTGCGGGGAAAGGGCCAGGGAGCATTAATGGCGAAATTGGATATAGAATCCGCGTTCAGATTACTCCCGCTTCATCCTTCTTCCTTTTGGCTGATGGGAATGAAGTTTGAAGGTGAGTTCTATGTTGACAGATGCTTGCCGATGGGTTGCTCGCTTTTGTGCGCCCTGTTTGAATGTTTCAGTTCATTCCTGCACTGGGTGGTGCAGAGGGCATCTGGGGTGGGGCCGTGACCCACTACCTGGATGACTTCTTGCTGGTGGGGGGTTCAGGAACAGACGAATGTGCCAGGGTGATGAAGGTGATGCAAGGGGTGATAGCTGAGTTTGGGGTTCCGCTCGCGGAAGACAAAACTCAGGGTCCATGCACATGCCTCACATTTTTGGGCATAGAGATTGACACTGTTGCATCTCTATGCAGGCTCCAAAAGGATAAAGTCAACCGCCTATTAGAGGCGGTTCAAGCAGTTGGTCGGGCGGAGTGTGTTACCATTAAGGAGCTGCATTCCCTGTTGGGTCTCTTTAACTTCGCGGGGAGGGCCATTCCCATGGGAAGGGTCTTCAATCACAGACTAGAGGGCCAATTGAAAGGTCCTCATGGTCAAAGGCAACGGTGTCGGGTTACGGCACAAATGAAGGAGGACTTAAGGGTGTGGGAAAAGTTTCTAGTTCATTTCAACGGGGTTTGCCTTTGGAGGGCTGGGCCTATCTCCAACAAGGCCTTGCATCTGTTCACGGATGCGGCAGGAAGCCTGGGCTACGGCGCCTATCTGAACGAGGACTGGAGCACGGAGGCGTGGCCGGAAGCTTGAATTCCATTGGCCTTACCCGAAAAAGTTACTAGAGCTTTTCCCTATAGTTGTAGCGGTTGAGCTCTAGGGGGACCGTCTGGCTAATCAGTCGGGGATTTTTTGGTCCGATAATATGAGTGTGGTTTACGCCATAAACAGATTGTCGTGGCTTCTCCAATGGTGGTGACTTACCTTAGACACCTGGTGTTGCGTTGCCTGCAACTTAATGTTCACATCGCGGCACGTACCAGGGGTTATGAACATCATAGCGGACGCCCTCTCTAGATTTCAATGGGGTCAGTTCAGGAGGGTGGCCCCAAGGGTGGCAGCAGAGGGTCTAACATGCCCTCTCTTTCTTAAACAGCTGGCGGGGGTTGGGAGACCATTCTCCCCCTGATCAGGGCTTCGCTGGCACCTAAGACGTGGGCGGCATACATGTCGCACTGGAAGGCGTGGGAACGCTTCAGTGAGCAGAAGGGCTTCTTAATTCAACAGGCATCTCAGGTACACATTCTTGAATGGTTGGCGTGCTTGAAGCAAGAGGGTGTGTCCAGATTGTCGGCTCTTAGTAGGTTGGCGGCTTTGTCATTTTTTAACAAAGCATTGGGGCTGTCAGACTTTACAAATGCTTTCCTGGTGAGGCAAATCTTGAAGGGATGGGGCCGGGTGGTCCCTCGCCCCAAAGATCAGAGGGAACCTATCACTGCGGCAAGGTTGCAGCTGATGGTGGGAAAATTAGGATCAGTATGCGCTTCGTCATACGAGGCTTGTTTGTTCAGGCTGCTTTTGCGCTGGCGTTCGCAGGGGTTTTGAGAATAGGCGAAGTGGTGTCCACTTCGAAAAAGGGAGATGTTGGGGAAATTAAAATGGAGCATGTGAGGGCCTCGGAGAACGGCGTGCTCCTGCTCATCCCGAGATCCAAGACAGATCAGAAGGGAAAAGGGGCTTGGCTGCCCCTGCCATGGCATGAATTCCCTGAATGCTGCCCGGTGCTGAGCGTGGAGGCGTATTGCCATGTGCGGCCGTCGGGAGAACGGCAATTTCTCATTCACGAAGACGGAAGCTCGCTATCATCTTTTCAGTTCTGCAAAGTGTTAGCCAAGGTCGCGGGGGCAATAGGCTTAGATGCGTCCAGAATAGCCCCACATTCATTTAGGATTGGGGCAGCGACTAGTGCAGCGGCTAGCGGGTCATCACAGGCTGACATTAAGAGGTTGGGGCGCTGGAAATCAGAGCGTTATAGGGGTTACATTCGCCCCTTGACTGACTAGGATATGGGTGGGGGCGAGAGTTAGGGGCTTTTAGGGCGCCTTCCCTGCCAGGGGAAGGAGGTGGGAGGCCTGTATTAGCCAGAGGGCTGCACTTTATTTGTCCCTATCCATGTTGATCTAGGAAACATAACTTCCCCGGTTCGTGTGTGGATTATTGGTCATTCCTTTATCCACTGGGCGACCATCAGGGCGCTTCATTCCCCAGACGGCAGCAGCTAGGGTTGGCTCCTTCCAGGGCTAACGTTCGCTGGCTCGGTCGCAAGGGGCTAAATTGGAATGAGCTACCCACCTTGTTACAAGATGCGCATAGGAGGTGGGGAAAGCCTCAAGTGATTGTGGTGCATTTGGGGGGTAACGACTGGGGGTCTATCCCTGTGTTGGATTTAATCAGGATTATGACTGCGGATTTGAAATGGGTGAATGCGTGGCCCCATGGCATGAAGATAGGATGGTCAAACGTGGTTGCACGGCTGCATTGGCGTCATATTATCACTCAGAGGGCAGCATATAACTTCCGCAAAAGAAGGTGAACAGGGAAGTGGGGAGAGCGGTCACGGCCTTGGGAGGCTTTGTCATTAGACATGATTCTATCACGGCCCTTTACCGACCGAATGGGGTTCACCTGACCGATGTTGGGTTGGACATCTTTTTGACTGACCTAAGGAAAGCCATATCGTCGGTTGTATAAAAAAAAATGTAACCTTATTGTAGTTAAGTTCTGTGCTATGGTTGGCATCTGCCTGTTGTGATGCACAGCAATTTAAAAAAAAACACAATTTTTTTTTTAAAGTTTTAGGTATTTTAAGGGCTAGGTTGATTAAGGGTAGCGGCAAGAGGAAGTGGTACTTTTCTCTTGTGGCGGACGGGCAAGGCCCTGGGAGCGGGCATGGAGAGAGCAGAGTGACGGCCCGAACACAGGGAGAGGTGTCGCCCACTAAGTGCCGGCTTAGGGGTTCCTCTCCCTTTAAAGAGCTGCAGGCCGAAGAGCTCTCCATAAAAAATCTCTCTCTCTGTGCCAATGAGCATGCGCAACCCTGTGCACACTGCAAACATCGGAGGGGCCTTGACCGTCAATCAGTGGGGTTAGGCTAGTGAGAAGATACCACCAGCTGTAAGGAACTTGCTACAAGTTCAGTTATAAGTTATTAAAGAGCTGCCTAATATTGGATAATATTAGACATAATTAAATAGGTTTATTTAATAAACGTGACCGTGACCGGTCTTTTCCCCAAGCAGTGGTGTTGTGTATTTATTATAACTATAAGTTAGTTCAGAGAACAAAGGACGTAATAGGAGGTTTATCCCTTATGGCAGTGGAGGGTCCTCTAGTGGGCCTGTAGCAAAATTAAGGGATAGCTGACTTGAAGTCTGGAGTGTTCTAGTGTGTGTATGTTACAATGTTGCAAGTGGGTGGGTGGGTGTACCTCTTGCCTTTATAGGGTCCTGTTGCAGTGGATCCGGCCTCTTCCTGCTTCCAGACTTCAAGGAGAATTTTCCCCGCCCGCCCGTCCATGGAAGAAGTTATGTGGCAGCAAGAAGGTATCGATTTAAGTTTGTCCCCGGCGGGGGTAGGTTTAGTTGAACCAGCCCCATAAGCCCGGGGTTGTAAGATAGTCATTCACCTTTCACAAGCGTGTTGTACGACTCGGTTGGAGGGGTTGCCTTACTGGGTTGGCTGAAGTATGCCCTAGCTGGTGGACGGGCAAGGCCCTGGGAGCGGGCACGGAGAGAGCAGAGTGATGGCCCGAACACAGGGAGAGGTGTCGCCCACTAAGTGCCGGCTTAGGGGTTCCTCTCCCTTTAAAGAGCTAAAGGCTGAAGAGCTCTCCATAACAAATCTCTCTTTCCGTGCCAATGAGCGTGCGCAACCCTGTGCATGCTGCAAACATCGGAGGGGCCTTAACCGTCAATCAGTAGGGGTTAGGTTAGTGAGAAGATGCCGCCACCAGCTGTAAGGAACTTGCTACAAGTTCAGTTATAAGTTACAAAAGAGGTGCCTAATATTGGATAATATTAGACAGAATTAAATATGTTTATTTAATAAATGTGACCGTGACCGGTCTTTTCCCCAAGCAGTGGTGTTGTGTATTTATTATAAGTTAGTTCAGAGAACGTAGGACGTAATAGGAGGTTTATCCCTTATGTAAAAATGTATTGCTCTGTTTAGTTTTAGAACATTTTAATATTAAACAACTTCCCTATTGTTTTTATAATTAGGTCTTTTCCAGTACATTAAAAGCTGTACATTGAATTTTAAAATAGGAAGTCATTAAAATCCATTAGTAATCTTTACACTTCGCAAATTTCATCAATACTTTGCATTTACAGCGGTCTAGCAATTGGCGGCTACACATATGTGCTAGTCCTGTGTGGATCACCAGCTGTGTTCAGCATTGGACCAGCTGTACATTACTGCTCTGGAATTTACTTTAATTATATGTATTATTGCAGTTTCCAGCCGTGTTTGCAGTCGTGTTTCAGGCAGCGGACTCTGTTTATCCACTTCCTGCAAGGAAATCATTGTATGGCCCACCCCCTGCTCTTGCAGGACTGTCAATCTCCATAAACGAATACATATAAGGTGACAGCAAGGCAAAGAATTGGCGGTCGCATGACCTCCATTGCTCGATAAATTGAGCCCTATGTATTAGCTTGCAGCGTCCCAACACATGCTGTGCAAAACAGGCCAAAAAAAGGCTTTTAACAGCTTAACGCTTTTGAATTAGATATATTTTGAATGTGGTAAAAGTCGGAAACAGAACAAGTAAGAACAGCCATATACTTATTAAACAAACTGTAGAAAGTTTTAAAATACTTTAGAATAACATGTTAATAGTTCAAAAACTTAAAATTATCATTTTTATTAATCCCCCTATAGCCCAGATGAATAAGGAAATTAATAGCCTGGAATGACAATTTCCCAAATAGTCACAGACTCAGCAACGAAATTCACCAATTACACAAGGCTAGGTGGGAAAGAGAGAATAAGACAAAGATTTGTAATGTAATACACATCCAAGCCCAAAACACCCACTTCTCAAGTAGCCCCACCAACCAAGTTCACCCTGTGTCTTATTGTTCTAGACTTGTGGAACTGGTGAATTTCATTGGTGTGACTACTAGGGAAGTGGGCACACATTTTAATTTGTTCATATACATACTGTATGTATATGTGTTGAGTACATGACATCATTTACAGCTAAGGGGATACTAGGAAAAGTCAAATTAGGACATTAACAACATTGTTTATGTTACTGTTTGTCACACTCTCACTGTCGCATTTGTGAGTTTAATAATGTAGACGCAAGCACTTTAAAATGCATGGTAGTGACTGTGTTTGGGCTTGAAGGTGTGTCCCCTATAAAACCTGGTCATGAAGGTGCAATCTCGTTTGAAGGTCTCCAAGGGAGATACAATGTTGCAAGGGAGTAGGTTCACGCTTTACAGTTTTAGTAATGTTAAATCCAGCATAAGAAGATATTATAAGTCCTTTCCATAGAAAGCCGTAGTCGCCATTTTGTTTTCAGAACATGCCAAAATGGAAATAGTCCTTTAACAATTATTGTTAAAAACAATACTTGAGAATGTTTTAAACTTAAAGATATTATGCCCAGTATTTCATCATGCCAACATATAATTGGCATTAAGCAAATGTGCAGATGGAAACTGATTACAATAGGTTCCTGTGAAATCACAATTGCACAATCCCATTTTAAAATCCTCTTTTCAATAAGCAAGTACTGTTAGTGATGAACACAGTAGTGGGAGTGTGACTTTGAATCAATTATTTAAATAAAAAATAAAAACACACCATTTTTAGATTTTGGGGGTCTTGATGTGACTATGGAAGTATGCCCATTATGCCAAGATACATATAGGATTCATATGGTTAATCAATGGTAAGGAAGGATTCGGATTACAATAGGTTAATGTCAAACATGTATTTCCCTTCCACAGTGAACAAAGGGGTTACTTGAATAGACTTTTACTGTATTAAGAGGTGTGAATGCACTATTGTCAGTTTCAAGTTACTGCACAGATTCTATAATAAAACAGGTACTTTGCACATGTAAAAGGCATGATGAAAAGACATTTGTGGCTGCAGGCTTTTAATAAATAAATTCATATTGCATTGTGATCATCCGAGAAACTCGATGACCAATTCAGTTGGAAAGCAAAAAGCCATTTCTGGAGCAAATCGACCCTGTATGTTCAAAACAAGCATTTATCATACATATGTATTCTCATACAAAAAAGAATAAAAAATTAAAAAAAGATTATTTATACTTTCTGTTTCTACTTTTAATTTTGATTAACTTTCAAAGGTGCCAACTTGAAAGAGGGGGATAAAAGACAATAAAAAGTGTGGAACAATAGATACTTTTATTTATGTTATGTGGAAAAAAAAAATAATTTGTGCTTGACCAATCTCTTAACCTCGCCAGATCAGACTTGGTTTTTCATGTCGACCCTCACAGGGGCTGCCTAGGTGGAATTATCTTAAAAAAGGGGCAGTCCTTGCGAGTGGCGAGATATCTCCTATTGAAATTAATGGAGCTCGCTGGAAACAGAGACTTCACTGTGTAAGGCAAAATTATCACTGAACAGGGGGCGCACTTTAAAAATAAAATCTTGCTGCCAATATAAATCACATTATACTGCTTTCTGTGTATAGCATCTTACAATCGCCTATATTTTTGTATGCATATGTTTTTCTATTTGGGTATTGAATATTTTGAGTATTTTGTCACAATATCGCTAGCTTTTCATTCGCGAGAAAAAAACAGTCAGAACTAAAGGGCGGAAATGTTTAGATAATTATGCTGGGATGTAATAGACAATTTCATATACACCCATGGAATGCTCATGTTCAGCTCATTTTACAAAAAACAACAATTACGCTTTGTATTTTGTGAATTTTTATGTTTTTTGCAGATCCTGTGTACTTAAATTACAATTTACGCTGTGCATATTTAATACGATTTATTCCTTTGTAATTTACATACAAATTTTACATTTTTAATAAAATATTATTTTTGGTAAACAATTGTGTTACAATTTTTGATGCACCTGCACTTTACATTTTTTCCTTTGTATTTTTGTATGAATGGTTAAATTACAGGTAGCCCTCAGTTTACGCCGGGGTTAGGTTCCAGAAGGAATGGTTGTAAATCGAAACCGTTGTAAATTGAAACCCAGTTTATAATGTAAGTCAATGGGAAGTGAGGGAGATGGGTTCCAGGCCCCTCTCAAAATTGTCATAAGTAAAACCTAATACATTATTTTTAAAGCTTTGAATGGAAGACTTTAAATGCTAAACAGCATTATAAACCTAATAAAATAATCACACAACACAGACTTCACTTGCATTTTTCTGCAAACAGTTCTTTCTATGCATTCCAATCTGGACTGAGTTATAGACAGGAAGATCTTGTTCCTTTGAAATCTGCTTGATAGCTCAGGTCTGGTTAAACTGATTAATTTCAGCTTGCTTTGCTTTGCTGCAACACAAGCTTTTCAATAGCAGTCACATGACTGGAAAAAAAGGTTGTTATTCTGAAACGGTGTAAATTGAGCCGTTGTAAAACGAGGGCCACCTGTATTTGTTTTGTATAATTTATAAATTACATTTTTCATTGTGCAGTTTTGTAATACATGCATCTGCTTTCCATACGAAAATGCAGTTTACGCCCCTTAGCAAGACACCTTTCCATCAGGAAATAGAAGCAATCTCGCCAGCCCAGAGACCTTTAGATAATCGGGCCGTTAGTGTCTTACAGATCTATTCAAAGGGATATTAAACTCTTTGAGATTGTAATATAAAATAATAAATCATTTATTTACAGTCATGGCCAAAAATATTGGCACCCCTGCATTTCTGTCAGATAATGCACCACTTCGCCCAAAAAATTGTTGCAATCATGTATAGATATATGTATAGATATACGTATATAAATATATATACGTATAGATATATATTTGATCAAACAAACATCATATTTATATATATGTGTGTGTGTGTATTTATGAATAAATATATTGTATTCTGCTATGTTAAGAAAATTGGAATATGAAATATTCATATTTCATGTCGGGTTAGCGCACTTGAAAAAATGGGATGGGGTTTGTGCGACTTGTTGGGTGTTAGTTTTTTCAACTTTTCGCACTCCATTGAAGTCTATGGGGGAATATGTTAATAGGGTTGCAAGAATTCTAACTTGGACTTTTTACTTTTGACTTGTAATACGTGCGTTATCTAAAGCCCGCAAAAAGCAGAAGTTGAGCAGAGTTATCACGCAAGCCAGAGAGCAAAACTACCACTCCACTCCTAATCTAACACAAAGTGGGTTAACCTCGACCCTATATGTTACCAGAACACAGTGTTGGATCAATGATCTGTGTGTTACAGGAAGAAATGGGTTAAAACATTGCTTGTTACTGGTATATAAGGATTAAACAACTGCTCTTTTACTAATATAAGAAGGCTAAACCACTGCTCTATGTAATGGATAAAAAAATGATATATGTGTTGCTGTGCAAATAGATTAAACTATTGCTATATATGTTAAACAGAGGTAAATCATTCCTGTATCTATTATTGCTTTAAATAAGGTTAAATTGTAAATATGTGTATTAATGCCACAAAGGGGTTATGCAAAGTAATGCCACAAAATGACTAAACCATTTCTCTAGGTGTTACTGGTATAATTGAGTTGCTGTATATGTTACCGGTAGAACCACAGGTAGTTGTAAACTGTACTCTGATTTTTTTTTGTGTGTAAAAAAACAGTTCATTTATAAAAGTATTTGAAATACTCAGGGTTTTGGCTGCTACACTCTGATTACTTGGTATTTATATTGATACATCAAACTGAAATGCTTTTCTCCCCACCCAATGGTGTTCAACGTGTGAAAGGCACAGGCATCGGTAATGCTTGATGATAAATAATGCAGCTTAATGATGTTCAGTTTAACAACCTTCTATGATGAAAAGCTCAGCTGGTCCTGCCAGGGTTCAAACTTGCCACTAGTGAACTTAGCCATTAACAACCTGAGCCATTTTACCATCTAACTATAATTTCCACATCAGACTCAAATATACAGATACATATATACAGATATAGATTACAAGAGGCGCTTCACTAGAAGTGATCTTTTTGTGCGCGGGTTGGCGCACATATTACATACAGGAATATGTTATTTTGATTGTAAATACATATTTCTATTTATATCTGTATATAACGATACCTGTATATCTATTACTATAGATATATAGGTATAGATATGGATTTTACATTAACAGTATCATATAGATATAGAAATATATATTTAATAATAAAAATTACATATTTTATATGTAAAATATGCATAATGCGCTTCGTGTTTTGCAATGTCGGTCTAACATGTTGTTGGGTTAGCGCACATAAAAACTTAATTATCTTAAGGCACGTTATTGAAATATTAAATATAAAATATAAAAAAATAATAATTATTAAACATTATAGATACTGTAATATATATATATATATATATATATATATATATATTCTATGGATTATTTAGAATGTATTACAGTATCTATAATAATTTGTAATAATTATTAATAATATTTTTTAATATTCTATATTTCAATAACCTTAAAGGGGCAGTAAGCCTACAATATAATGTTATATAATTCTGCACATAGTGCAGAATTATATAACATTATCTTAGCGCTAACTTTATTCAGCATAATATTGCAGCTGATATTTTATTGAAAAAAGTGGGAGTGGAAACAGCGCTGGATCTGAAAACGTCAAAATATATGCAAACAAATAAGATTAATAATATCCCTAAGATAATACTAAAAGATCTTGAACAAAAGAAAAATTATTTGCGCTACCGTAAACAAAAGTAAACAGAGCTAAAACATGTATCTGACAAATGCAAATAATGAGAAATAAGGGCTGAGGATGATTTAAATAAATATATCAAACATTTGAATACGATAGTATTCAAGGGTAAGGACCTAGTATCAGACCCTACTGAGTGTAGAAAAGAGAGGACAAAAAAGAAAACGATATAAAGAAGGATGTCCTGTATGAAAGACCTCATAAACAGATATGCATCAAACAATATATCTCAAATACACTTTTTGTAATAATAATAATAAATTGATATCACACATTTAATACATCAATAAAATCAGATGGGCATAATAACAACATAAAAAACAGATCACAAAGACAAATCTAACATATAACTAGATAACCCAAGAAGTGTCAACGTGTGATGGTTACAAATAGTGAAGAAAGCAAGACTAAACACGTGTGGGACAAGACAAGAGAAGACACAGCAGCAATTGTAAAATCACAATTTCATAAACAGACACAATTTCATAAAAACAAAAACAAAAACACAAAAAAAACACAACAAAGAAAAACCATAAATGCAAATATAAGATTAAAAGTTTTTGGATATATAATTAATCGTGGTTAATCACAGGAAAAACGTCCTGACAAGGTAAATATATAAAAAAAAGCTGATGGTGCAGGAGTCTTAGTTTGAGTAATCCGTAGTTTTAGCGTTCAGATTTTCTTTAAGCTGCACATTGATGATGATTGTAATCCAGCGTGCAAAATATGCAGTTGAAACACTGGTCCCTACTTATCAAGCCGTTGACTTTCTAGCATTCGCCGGCACAAATACGCTTGCCTAAGATCGCCTAACATCGCTGCCGCGGACCTGAATACGTTCGCCAAAATTATCAAGAAAGCTGTCAAAAAGCCGCGCACCAAGTATGGTGTGATGAGCAGCAGACTGTTGTTAACTAACAGTCATCGATCTCGCTGCTCATCTGCATATTCGCCGCTTTCTTGCTACCCTGTCACTAAGCACCCACACTATACTATACTGTTTTACCCCCTATACCGCCGCTCCCGGAGCCCACCGCAACAAAATAAAGTTATTAACCCCTAAACCGCCGCTCCCAGAGCCCACCGCCACATACATTATATGTATTAACCCCTAAACCGCCGCTCCAGGACCCCGCCGCAACTAAATAAAATGTTTAACCCCTAAACCGGCGCTCCCGGACCCTGCCGCCACCTACATTAAATTTATTAACCCCTAATCTGATGCCCCCTACACCGCCGCCACCTACATTAAATTTATTAACCCCTAATCTCCCGCCCCCAACGTCGCCGCCACTATATAAAATGTATTAACCCCTAAACCTAAGTCTAACCCTAACACCCACTAATTTATATATAATTTAAATTAATCTAAATAAATTATTCCTATTTAAAACTAAATACTTACCTATAAAATAAACCCTAAGATAGCTACAATATAACTAATAGTTACATTGCAGCTATTTTAGGATTTATTTTTATTTTACAGGCAACTTTGTATTTATTTTAACTAGGTACAATAGTTATTAAATAGTTATTAACTATTTAATAACTACCTAGCTAAAATAAATACAAAAGTACCTGTAAAATAAAACCTAACCTAAGTTACAATTAAACCTAACACTACACTATCATTAAATTAATTACCTAAATTAAAATAAATTAATTACAATTAAATAAAATTAACTAAAGTACAAAAAAACCCCACTAAATTACAGAAAATAATAAAATAATTACAAGAATTTTAAACTAATTACACCTAATCTAATCCCCATAATAAAATAAAAAAGCCCCCCAAAATAATAAAAATCCCTACCCTATACTAAATCACAAATAGCCCTTAAAAGGGCCTTTTGCGATGCATTGCCCCAAAGTAATCAGCTCTTTTACCTGTAAAAAAAAAACCTACAATACCCCCCCAACATTACAACCCACCACCCACACACCCAACCCTACTCTAAAATCCACCCAATCCCCCCTTAATAAAACCTAACAGTACCCCCTTGAAGATCACCCTACCTTGAGACGGGCACAAGTGGTCCTCCAGAGGGGCAGAAGTCTTCATCCGATCCGGGCAGAAGAGGACCTCCAGATGGGCAGAAGTCTTCATCCAGGCGGCATCTTCTATCTTGATCCAACCGGCGAGGAGCGGCTCGATCTTGAAGATATCCGACGCGGAGCATCCATCCAGACCGACGACTACCCGACGAATGAATATTCCTTTAAATGACGTCAGCCAATCGGAATTAAGGTAGAAAAAATCCTATTGGCTGATAAAATCAGCCAATAGGATTGAACTTGCATTCTATTGGCTGTTCCAATCAGCCAATAGAATGCAAGCTCAATCCTATTGGCTGATGGGATCAGCCAATAGGATTGAACTTCAATCCTATAGGCAGATTGCATCAGTCAATAGGATTTTCCTACCTTAATTCCTATTGACTGATAGAATTCTATCAGCCAATCGGAATTCAAGGGACGCCATCTTGGATGACGTCATTTAAAGGAATATTCATTTGTCAGGTAGTCGTCAGTCTGGATGGATGCTCCGCGTGGGATGTCTTCAAGATGGAGCCGCTCCTCGCCGGATGGATGAAGATAGAAGATACCTCCTGGATGAAGACTTCTGCCCATCTGGAGGTCCTCTTCTGCCCAGATAGGATGAAGACTTCTGGCCCTCTGGAGGACCACTTGTGCCCGGCTAGGTGAAGATGTCTAAAGGTAGGGTGATCTTCAAGGGGGTAGTGTTAGGTTTTATTAAGGGGGGATTGGGTGGGTTTTAGAGTAGGGTTGGGTGTGTGGGTGTGTGGGTTGTAATGTTGGGGGGGGTATTGGGTATTACTTTGGGGCAATGCCCTGCAAAAGGCCCTTTTAAGGGCTATTTGTAATTTAGTATAGGGTAGGGATTTTTATTATTTTGGGGGGGCTTTTTTATTTTATTAGGGGGATTAGATTAGGTGTAATTAGTTTAAAAATTATTTTATTATTTTCTGTAATTTAGTGTTTGTTTTTTGTACTTTAGTTAATTTTATTTAATTGTAATTAATTTATTTTAATTTAGGTAATTAATTTAATGATAGTGTAGTGTTAGGTTTAATTGTAACTTAGGTTAGGATTTATTTTACAGGTACTTTTGTCTTTATTTTAACTAGGTAGTTATTAAATAGTTAATAACTATTTAATAACTATTCTACCTAGTTAAAATAAATACAAACTTGCCCTGTAAAATAAAAATAAACCCTAAGATGGCTACAATGTACTTTTGTCTTTATTTTAACTAGGTAGTTATTAAATAGTTAATAACTATTTAATAACTATTCTACCTAGTAAAAAAATACAAACTTGCCCTGTAAAATAAAAATAAACCCTAAGATGGCTACAATGTAACTATTAGTTATATTGTAGCTAGCTTAGGGTTTATTTTATAGGTAAGTATTTAGTTTTAAATAGGAATAATTTATTTAATGCGCAGAATATTTATTTAGATTTATTTAAATTATCTTTAAGTTAGGGGGTGTTAGGGTTAGGGTTAGATTTAGGTTTAGGGGTTAATACATTTATTAGAGTTGCAGTGGTATGGGGGGGCAGATTAGGGGTTAATAAGTATAATGTAGGTGACGGCGGGCTCCGGGAGCGGCAGTTTAGGGGTTAAACACTTTATTTAGTTGCAGCGGTGTAGGGGGGGCAGATTATGGGTGTTTAGACTTGGGGTACATGTTAGGGTGTTAGGTGTAGACATTACCATAGGAATCAATGGGATATCGGGCAGCAGCGAACATGAGCTTTCACTGCTGTCAGACTCCCATTGATTCCTATTGCATCTGCCACCTCCAGGGCGGCGGATTGAAAACCAGGTACGCTGGGCCGGAATAGTGGCGAGCGTACCTGCTAGCTTTTTGATAACTACCAAAAGTAGTCAGATTGTGCCAAACTTGCATTCGGAACATCTGTAGTGATGTAACCATCGATCTGTGTCGGACTGAGTCCGCCGGATCGTATGCTACGTCACTATATTTATACTTTTGCCGGTCTGTAGGGTTTGATAACTACGGCGAATCAGGCTCGCCACAAATATGTTGTGGAATTCCAGTGTATTTGCGGTTGACAGCTTGATAAATAGAGGCCACTGTGTGCACAAATTCCTCTGTAAAAAGCAGATAGAGAATATTTCTCAAAAGGGTGCAGAGCAGAATTAGAATAAAGTATATCCGAACTTACAGTCAAATGTTCATCAAACCGCTCCTACTGCAAGTTGTTGGACTGTCTGAGAATAACTCTGTGTAGCTGTGGGCTCATTTAGCATCCACTAAGGTAGCCGGGTACAAAAGATTACGGGTCTGAATTTTCAGACTACGGTGGCCTTACCCCACCAAACAAAGAAGCAACGCATTTCAGATAATCTTTATCAAGCTTCTAAGGCTTGATAAAGATTATCTGAAACGTGTTACTTCTTTGTTTGCTGAACATTGCTGAACATTTAACTGGAAGTTCGGATATACTTTATTCTAATTCTGCAAGGTTCAGCAAACAAAGAAGCAACACGTTTCAGATAATCTTTATCAAGCCTGAGAAGCTTGATAAAGATTATCTGAAACGCGTTGCTTCTTTGTTTGGTGGGGTAAGGACACCGTAGTCTGAAAATTCAGACCCGTAATACTTTAGTACCCGGCTACCTTAGCGGACGCTAAATGAGTCCACAGCTACACAGAGTTATTCTCAGACAGTCCAACAACTTGCAGTAGGAGCGGTTTGCTGAACATTTAAATGTAAGTTCGGATATAGTTTATTCTAATTCTGCTCTGCACCCTTTTGAGAAATATTCTCTATCTGCTTTTTACAGAGGAATTTGTGCACACAGTGTTTCAACTGCATATTTTGCACGCTGAATTACAATCATCATTAATGTGCAGCTTAAAGAAAATCTGAACGCTAAAACTACGGATTACTCAAACTGAGACTCCTGCACCATCAGGTTTTTTTATATATTTACCTTGTCAGGACGTTTTTCCTGTAATTAACCACGATTAAGTATATATCCAAAATCTTTTAATCTTATATTTGCATTTATGGTTTTTCTTTGTTGGGTTTTTAAAAAATGTTTTGGTTTTATTTTTATGAATGTGTCTTTTTGAAATTGTGTCTTTTTATGAAATTGTGATTTTACAATTGCTGCTGTGTCTTCTCTTGTCTTGTCCCACACGTGTTTAGTCTTGCTTTCTTCACTATTTGTAACCATTACACGTGGACACTTCTTGGGTTATCTAGTTATATGTTAGATTTGTCTTATTGATCGTTTTTTTATGTTGTCTGTTTGGGATATCAACCTACTATTATGCCCATCTGATTTTATTGATGTATTACATTTGTGATATCAATTTATTATTATTACTAAAAAATTATTTGAAATATATTGTTTGATGCATATCGGTTTATGAGGTCTTTCCTATAGGACATCCTTCCTTATATCGTTATCCTTCCTTATATTTTTATATATTTATTTAAATTATCCTCAGCCCTTATTTATCATTATTTGCATTCGTCAGATATATGTTTTAGCTCTGTTTACTTTTGTTTACGGTAACGCAAATAATTTTTCTTTTGTTCAAGCTGATATTTTATTATAAAGGAGAATTTCTCAGACCGGCACTCCTTGCTCTACTGAGCGAGTCTGTTTTTTTCACTAAGCACATTTGGGCAGCTGTCTAGTCACAGCCCGGCCCGATCGCGCCATTACACTCAATGTAGCTCGTATCCGCTATCAGACCAGAGCAGGAGCAAGCTACATTGGGGCCTAGTTATCAAGTCGTCAACCTCAAATACGCTGGAATTCCGCAGCGTATTTGTGGCGAAGCTGATACGCCTTAGTTATCAAAGGCTCGAGACCGGCAAAAGTAGAATTTTGTGACGTAAGCTTCGATCCGCCGGACTCAGTCCGACACAGATCGATTCTTACGTCACTCCAGATGTTCCGCACACAAGTGCGGCACATTCTCACTACTTTTGCTAGTTATCAAAAAACTAGCAGGTACGCTCGGCACTTTTACGGCCCAGCGTACCTGGTTTTCAATCCGCCACCCCTGGAGGCGGCGGATCCCATAGGAATCAATGGGAGTCTGACCATAGCAAAAGTACAAGTTCGCTGCTGCCCGACATCCCATTGATTTCTATGGGAGCTGTCTACACCTAACACCCTAACATGTACCCCGAGTCTAAACACCACTAATCTGTCCCCCCTACACCGCCGCAACTAAATAAAGTTATTACCCCCTAAACCGCCGCTCCCGGAGCCCACCGCAAGCTACTCTATACATATTAACCCCTAAACCGCCGCTCCCGGAGCCCACCGCAACTATAATAAATGTATTAACCCCTAAACCGCCGCTCCCTGAACCCGCCGCAACCTATATTAAATGTATTAACCCCTATCCTGCCCCCCCTACACCGTCGCCACCTATAATAAATTTAATAACCCCTAATCTGCCCCCCCTACACCGTCGCCACCTATAATAAATTTATTAACCCCTATCCTGCCCCCCACTACACCGCCGCCACTGTAATAAAATTATTAACCCCTAAACCTAAGTCTAACCCTAACCCTAACGCCCCCCTAACTTAAATATTAATTAAATAAATCTAAATAAATTAACTCTTATTAACTAAATGAATCCTATTTAAAACTAAATACTTACCTTTAAAATAAACCCTAATATAGCTACAATATAAATAATAATTATATTCTAGCTATCTTAGGATTTATTTTTATTTTACAGGTACCTTTCAATTTATTTTAACCAGGTACAATAGCTATTAAATAGTTATTAACTATTTAATAGCTTACCTAGCTAAAATAAAGAGAAATGTACCTGTAAAATAAATCCTAACCTAGGTTACAATTACACCTAACACTACACTATACTTTAATAAATTATTCCTATTTAAAAATAAATACTTACCTGTAAAATAAACCCTAAGATAGCTACAATATAATTAATAATTACATTGTAGCTATCTTAGGATTTATATTTATTTTACAGGTAACTTTGTATTTATTTTAGCTAGTTAGAATAGTTATTAAATAGTTATTAACTATTTAATAACTACCTAGCTAAAAGAAATACAAAATTACCTGTAAAATAAATCCTAACTTAAGTTACAATAAAACCTAATACTACACTATCATTAAATTAATTAAATAAACTGCCTACAAATAACTACAATTAAATACAATTACATAAACTAACTAAAGTACAAAAAATAAAAAAAGCTAAGTTACAAAAAATAAAAAAATAAGTTACAAACATGTTAAAAATATTACAACAATTTTAAGCTACTTACACCTAATCTAAGCCCCCTAATAAAATAACAAACCCCCCCAAAATAAAAAAAATGCCCTACCCTATTCTACATTAAAAAAGTTCAAAGCTCTTTTACCTTACCAGCCCTTAAAAGGGCCATTTGTGGGGGCATGCCCCAAAGAAAACAGCTCTTTTGCCTGTAAAAGAAAAATACACCCCCCCCCAACATTAAAACCCACCACCCACATACCCCTAATCTAACCCAAACCCCCCTTACAAAAACCGAACACTAATCCCCTGAAGATCATCCTACCTTGTCTTCACTCAGCCGAGCAGCGATGGAACCGAAGTGGACATCCGGAGCGGAAGAAGTTAATCCTCCAAGCGGCGCTGAAGAAATCTTCCATCCGATGAAGTCATCATCCAGGCGGCGCTGAAGAAAAGTCTTCGATCCGGCCGATGTCATCTTTAAAGAGGCGCTGAAGAGGTCTTCTATCCGGGCGAAGTCATCTTCCAAGCCGGGTCTTGAATCTTCCTTCCGCCGACGCGGAACCTCCTTCTTCACCGACGGACTACGACGAATGACGGCTCCTTTAAGGGACGTCATCCAAGATGGCGTCCCCTCAATTCCGATTGGCTGATAGGATTCAATCAGCCAATCAGATTGAGCTCGCATTCTATTGGCTGATCGGAACAGCCAATAGAATGCGAGCTCAATCTGATTGGCTGATTCCATCAGCCAATCAGATTTTTCCTACCTTAATTCCGATTGGCTGATAGAATCCTATCAGCCAATCGGAATTGAGGGGACGCCATCTTGAATGACGTCCCTTAAAGGAGCCTTCATTCGTCGTAGTCCGTCGGTGAAAAAGGAGGTTCCGCGTCGGCGGAAGGAAGATTCAAGACCCGGCTTGGAAGATGACATCGCCCGGATAGAAGACCTCTTCAGCGCCTCTTTGAAGATGACATCGGCCGGATCGAAGACTTTTCTTCAGCGCCGCCTGGATGATGACTTCATCGGATGGAAGATTTCTTCAGCGCCGCTTGGAGGATAAACTTCTTCCGCTCCTGATGTCCACTTCGGTTCCATCGAGTGAAGACGACTAAAGGTAGGATGATCTTCAGGGGATTAGTGTTAGGTTTTTGTAAGGGGGGTTTGGGTTAGATTAGGGGTATGTGGGTGGTGGGTTTTAATGTTGGGGGGGTTGTATTTTTCTTTTACAGGCAAAAGAGCTGTTTTCTTTGGGGCATGCCCCCACAAATGGCCCTTTTAAGGGCTGGTAAGGTAAAAGAGCTTTGAACTTTATTTAATTTAGAATAGGGTAGGGCATTTTTTTATTTTGGGGGGGTTTGTTATTTTATTAGGGGGCTTAGATATTTTTAATGTTTGTAACTTATTTTTTTATTTTTTGTAACTTAGCTTTTTTTATTTTTTGTACTTTAGTTAGTTTATGTAATTGTATTTAATTGTAGTTATTTGTAGGTAGTTTATTTAATTAATTTAATGATAGTGTAGTATTAGGTTTAATTGTAACTTAAGTTAGGATTTATTTTACAGGTAATTTTGTATTTCTTTTAGCTAGGTAGTTATTAAATAGTTAATAACTATTTAATAACTATTCTACCTAGCTAAAATAAATACAAAGTTACCTGTAAAATAAATATAAATCCTAAGATAGGTACAACGTAATTATTAATTATATTGTAGCTATCTTAGGGTTTATTTTACAGGTAAGTATTTATTTTTAAATAGGAATAATTTATTAAAGTATAGTGTAGTGTTAGGTGTAATTGTAACTTAGGTTAGGATTTATTTTACAGGTACATTTCTCTTTATTTTAGCTAGGTAAGCTATTAAATAGTTAATAACTATTTAATAGCTATTGTACCTGGTTAAAATAAATTGAAAGGTACCTGTAAAATAAAAATAAATCCTAAGATAGCTAGAATATAATTATTATTTATATTGTAGCTATATTAGGGTTTATTTTAAAGGTAAGTATTTAGTTTTAACTAGGATTCATTTAGTTAATAAGAGTTAATTTATTTAGATTTATTTAATTAATATTTAAGTTAGGGGGGCGTTAGGGTTAGGGTTAGACTTAGGTTTAGGGGTTAATAATTTTATTACAGTGGCGGCGGTGTAGTGGGGGGCAGATTAGGGGTTAATAAATTTATTATAGGTGGCGACGGTGTAGGGGGGGCAGGATAGGGGTTAATAGGTTTAATATAGGTTGCGGCGGGTTCAGTGAGCGGCGGTTTAGGGGTTAAACTATTTATTTAGTTGCGGAGAGGTGCGGGATCAGCAGGATAGGGGTTAATAACTTTATAATAGAGGGCGACGGTGTAGGGGGGGCAGGATAGGGGTTACTAGGTATACTGTAGGTGGCAGCGGTGTCCGGGAGCGGCGGTTTAGGGGTTAATACATTTATAAGAGTTGCGGCAGGGTCTAGGAGCGGCGGTTTAGGGGTTAATACAATTATCAGAGTTGCGGGAGGGTCTAGGAGCGGCGGTTTAGGGGTTAGTAACTTTATTGAGTTGCGGGGGGCTCCGGGGGCTCCGGGGGCGCCGGTATAGGGGGTAGAACAGTGTAGTTTAGTGTGAGTGCTTAGTGACAGGCTAGCAATAAAGCTGGGAAAAAGCCGAAGGGCAGCGAGATCGGATGAGTGATAACTGTCACAGTCTGCTGCTCATCGCCCCGCGGCTTTTTGACAGCTTTATTTGATAACTTAGGCGTATTTTTTCAGGTCTGCGGCAGCGAAGGTAGGCGAGCTTAGGCGGGCGTATTGGGCCGGCGAAGCCAGGAAAGTAGACGGCTTGATAACTACCCCCCATTGAGTGTAATGGCACAATCAGGCCGGGCTGTGACTAGACAGCTGCCCAGATGCGCTTAGTGAAAAAACCAGACCCGCTCAGTAGAGCAAGGAGCGGCGGTCTGAGAAATCCTCCTTTATAATAAAATATCAGCTGCAATATTATGTTGAATAAAGTTAGCGCTAAGATAATGTTATATAATTCTGCACTATGTGCAGAATTATAAAACATTATTTTGTAGGTTTACTGCCTCTTTAAGATAACTACGTTTTAATGTGCGCTAACCCGACATCGCATTAGACTTACATTGGGAAACCCGAAGCACGTTTCAATGTTCTTCACATAGAATTGTTTTAATTTTTATTATTAAATATATATATATATACAGTATATATATATATATATATATATATATATATATATATATACAGGTATATATATATATAATGTTAATGTAAATTGTATATCTATAAATATGGATTTACTATAAAAATTGGAATGTTAAGTATTTATAGTAAATACACAGTAAAACACATTAAATATTATTATGGAATTAATATTTTAGACATACACACACACACATATACTGTATATATATATATATATATATATATATATATATATATATATATATATATATATATATATATATATATATATATATATACTGTATATATATATATATATATATATATATATATATACATACAGTCATTGCCAAAAATATTGGCACCCCTGCATTTCTGTCAGATGATGCACCACTTCGACCAGAAAATTGTTGCAATTACAAATGTTTAGGCATTCTCATATTTATTTATTTTGTTGTTTTGGTATGACACAAAAAAGTGGAGAAAAAAAAGCCAAATCCGACACATTGCACACAAAACTCCAAAAATGGACTGGACAAAATTATTAGCACCTTCTCAAAATTGTAAGAAATAATTGCATTCCAAGTTTATGATGCTCCTGTAATTTGTAATTTGTCAATTAACAGGTGCTGACAATAAAGAAATCACACCGGCAACCAGTTAAAATGGTGAAAAATTGACTCAACCTTTCTGTTGTGTGTCTAGGTGTGCCACACTGAGCATGGAGAAGAGAAAGAGCAGCAAAGAATTGTCTTTTTGAGAACAAAAAATGTTGAAAAGCATGGACAATCTCAAGGTTACAAGTCCATCTCCAGAGATCTTAATGTTCCTGTGTCCACTGTGCACAACATTGTCAAGAAGCACTGTAGCTAATCTCCCTGGACGTGGACGAAAGAGAAAAATTATCAAAGATTGCAACAAAGGATTGCTCGAATGGTCAGTTAAGAACCTTGATCAACTTGCAGACAAATTCAAACTGATCTTCAGGCACAGGGTACAAATGTGTCAGCTTGCACTATACATCGCCATCAGAATAAAAAGGGACGCTATGGTAGGAGACCCAGGAGAATCCCACTGCTGACACAGAAGCATAAAAAAGCCAGATTGGAGTTTGCCAAAACTTACCTTAGGAAGTCAAAATCCTTTTGGGAGAATGTGCTGTGGAAAGACGAAACAAAATTACAGCTTTTTGGTAAAGCCCATCATTTCAGAAAAAGAAATGAGGCTTTTAAAGAAAAGAATACAGTCCCTACAGTCAAACATGGTGGAGGTTCACTGATGATTTGGGGTTGCTTTGCTGCTTCAGGCACTGGATGTCTTGACTGTGTGCATGGCATTATGAAATCTGAAGACTACCAAGAATTATGTGGTGCAATGTAGGGCCTAGTGTCAGAAAGTTGGGTCTCAGAGGTCATGAGTCTTACAGCAGGACAATGACCCAAAGCACACGTCAACAAGCACCCAGAAATAGTTTAAGACAAAACGCTGGAGAGTACTGAACTGGCCAGCAATGAGTCCCGATCTCAATTCCATAGAGCACCTGTGGAGAGATCTCAAAACAGCAGTTGGGAAAAGGAACCCTTCCAATCTGAGAGACCTAGAGCAGTTGGTGAAAGAAGAGTGGTCCAAAATTCCAAGAAACTCATTGATGGTTACAGGAAGAAATTGAGTTCAGTTATATTTTCCAAGGGGTGTGCTACCAAATATTAAATTGAGGGTGAAAATAAGTTGGAGTTTTGCGTGGAATTTCAGATTTGCCTTTTTTTTCTCTACTTATTTGTGTCATACCAATACAAACAAAAGAAATAAACATGAGAATGCCTAAACAATATTCTGGGTGAAGTGGTACATTATCTGACAGAAATGCAGGGGTGCCAATATTTTTGGCCATGACTATATATATATATATATATATATATATATATATATATATATATATATATATATAGCCTTTTCAATCAAATGGCCATATACCATAAACCTTTTAACCCTTACAAATATTTTTTATGAATATTTATGTGAATAGTTTTTTTTACCAGATAGTGTTTATATGAGTGTAACAGTATATTTGAATGATTTCAGTTGTGTTTGGTGCAACTTTTATTCTAGCCCTAACCATTTACACCAGTCGCACTAATCCAGCGTTCATTAAATCTGATTATGTTTAAGCCAATGCGTTTACTTTCAACTTGTAATACGCATGCAAATTAACGTTAGCATGCAATTTGTAATCTAGCCCACAGTGTATGCAGATAAGGCAATAGCACTTAATGAATAAAAAAAATATATTACGGTATAAATAGAGTTAGCTTTCAAAGGACATTAAAGTTATTTTTATATATGCATCAGGAATGAATCACTACATTTTATTTGATCCACATACAAATTAAGGGCTAGATTACAAGTTGAGCGCAAAATTACGATTTCGCGAAAGCGATATTTGTTCTTCACTTAGTAATCCCTGCACATGCAAATATACGCTAGTATTACAAGTAAGGTGAAATACAAACGCAACCTCGCGTTCGTATTGCACTGAAGCATTGCAGTTACGAGAGCACGCTTCCATAGACTCCAATAGGAGCCTCGTTCTCATGCCGTCAGGTATAAATTTATGTGTTAATATGTGTATATACACATATTAACACATAAATATATATGTATATAAGCATATACATATATATTTACAGGGAACATACAGTTCCCCATAGACCACAATATAAAGGCACTTTTCAGTGCCGGTTTTCTTCTAACACCCCACACCCGCCAACTGGTTAATTTTCGGAGTGCTAATGCACTTGTATTGTCTGATTATTTATTGCACGCCCGTAAACAGGCGAATTTGCCCCATTTACGGTTACATGATGAATTAACGTTCCACTTGTAATCTAGCCCTAAATCTTTTAAAAGCATTTGCAATGGTCTCTTTGTTAGCAAAATTTGCATTATTTTAGAGTCAGTGAACAAACTCCTTTAAAGGACTCTTGTGTGTTGTTTTCTCTCTTGCTGTGGCCAATTAGCGACAGATAGCATTAGCTCCTGCACATAACAACCAATTGGAAGTTATGTCTGATTTTCTACAGAAATAAAATTATGTATTTTTACATTCTGAGAAACTTTCTTGAAAGTATACTGACAACATTATTTTCATCTCTGTTGAGGATCAATTTCTGGACAAAAAATGTAATTAAAGGGACAGTAAACACATTTAATTTTTATATAAAATGTTTTGCAATATATTGTCATTTATTTTGTCCTTTTTTCATGTAATTTAGCTATGAAAATTCAGAAATTTCTAATGCTTACTTCTCAAGGCTAATCCAGTTATATATCTGTCCCTAATTGGCTTTATCAAGTAGCAACTGCCAAACAATTTACTTTATACAAACTATTGTCTAGATTTAGAGTTCTGCGGTAGCCGTCAAAAGCAGCGTTAAGGGCTCCTAACGCTGCTTTTGGCCGCCCGCTGGTATTTAGAGTCAGGCAGGAAAGGGTCTAACGCTCACTTTCAAGCCGTGACTTTTCCATACCGCAGATCTCCTTACGCCAATTGCGTATCCTATCTTTTTAATGGGATCTTCCTAACGCCGGTATTTAGAGTCTTGGCTGAAGTGAGCAGTAGACCCTCTACCAACAAGCCGCAGAAAAAAGTCAGCAGTTAAGAGCTTTGTGGGCTAACGCCGGTTTATAAAGCTCTTAACTATTGTGCTCTAAAGTACACTAACACCCATAAACTACCTATGTACCCCTAAACCGAGGTCCCCCTACATCGCCGCCACTATAATAAAATTTTTTAACCCCTAATTTGCCGACAGCACACCACTGCCACCTACATTATCCCTATGAACCCCTAATCTGCTGCCCCTAACATCGCTGACACCTACATAATATTTATTAACCCCTAATCTGCCCCCCCAATGTCGCCGCTACCTACCTACACTTATTAACCCCTAATCTGCCAACCGGACCTCGCCGCTACTATAATAAATGTATTAACCCCTAAAGCTAAGTCTAACCCTAACCCTAACACCCCCCTAAGTTAAATATAATTTTAATCTAACAAAATAAATTAAATCTTATTAACTAAAGTCTTCCTATTTAAAACTAAATACTTACCTGTAAAATAAACCCTAATATAGCTACAATATAACGAATAATTATATAGTAGCTATTTTAGGATTTATATTTATTTTACAGGCAAATTTGTATTTATTTTAACTAGGTACAATAGCTATTAAATAGTTAATAACTATTTAATAGCTACCTAGTTAAAATAATTACCAAATTACCTGTAAAATAAATCCTAACCTAAGTTAGAATTAAACCTAACACTACACTATCAATAAATAATTTAAATAAATTAACTACAAGTACCTACAATTACCTACAATTAAATAAACTAAACTAAATTACAAAAAAAACAAACACTAAATTACAAAAAATAAGATTACCAGAATTTTAAGCTAATTACACCTACTCTAAGCCCCCTAATAAAATAACAAAGCCCCCCAAAATAAAAAAAAATCCCTACCCTAATCTAAATTAAAAAAGTTAACAGCTCTATTACCAGCCCTTAAAAGGGCTTTTTGCGGGGCATGCCCCAAAGAAATCAGCTCTTTTGCCTGTAAAAAAAACACAATGCCACTCCCCAACATTACAACCCACCACCCACATACCCCTACTCTAACCCAAACCCCCCTTAAATAAACCTAACACTACCCCCCTGAAGATCTCCCTACCTTGAGCCGTGTTCACCCAGCTGGGCATCGATGGACCAAAAGAGGACATCCGGAGCGGCAGAAGTCTTCATCCTATCCGGGCAGAAGAGGACATCCGGACCGGCAGACATCTTCATCCAAGCGGCATCTTCTATCTTCATCCATCCGACGAGGAGCAGCTCCATTTTCAAGACCTCCGGCGCGGAACATCCTCTTCCTTCCGACGACTACCGACGAATGAATGTTCCTTTAAGTGACGTCATCCAAGATGGCGTCCCTCGAATTCCGATTGACTGATAGGATTCTATCAGCCAATCGGAATTAAGGTAGAAAAATTTGATTGGCTGATTGAATCAGCCAATCAGATTCAAGTTCAATCGGATTGGCTGATCCAATTAGCCAATCAGATTGAGCTTGCATTCTATTGGCTGTTCCGATCAGCCAATAGAATGCGAGCTCAATCTGATTGGCTGATTGGATCAGCCAATCCGATTGAACTTGAATCTGATTGGCTAATTAAATCAGCCAATCAGATTTTTCCTACCTTAATTCCGATTGGCTGATAGAATCCTATCAGCCAATCGGAATTCGAGGGACGCCATCTTGGATGACGTCACTTAAAGGAACCTTCATTCGTTGGTAGTCGTCGGAAGGAAGAGGATGTTCCACGCCGGAGGTCTTGAAGATGGAGCCGCTCCTCGTCGAATGGATGAAGATAGAAGATGCTGCTTGGATGAAGATGTCTGCCGGTCCGGATGTCCTCTTCTGCCCGGATAGGATGAAGACTTCTGCCGCTCCGGATGTCCTCTTTTGGTCCATCGATGCCCGGCCGGGTGAACACGGCTCATGGTAGGGAGATCTTCAGGGGGGTAGTGTTAAGTTTATTTAAGGGGGGTTTGGGTTAGAGTAGGGGTATGTGGGTGGTGGGTTGTAATGTTGGGGGGTGGTATTGTGTTTTTTTTTACAGGCAAAAGAGCTGATTTCTTTGGGGCATGCCCCGCAAAAAGCCCTTTTAAGGGCTGGTAAAAGAGCTGTTAACTTTTTTTAATTTAGATTAGGGTAGGGAATTTTTTTTATTTTGGGGGGCTTTGTTATTTTATTAGGGGGCTTAGAATAGCTGTAATTAGCTTAAAATTCTGGTAATCTTTTTTTATTTTTTGAAATTTAGTGTTTGTTTTTTTTGCAATTTAATTTAGTTTATTTAATTGTAGATAATTGTAGGTACTTGTAGCTAATTTATTTATTGATAGTGTTGTGTTAGGTTTAAATGTAACTTAGGTTAGGATTTATTTTACAGGTAATTTGGTAATTATTTTAACTAGGTAGCTATTAAATAGTTAATAACTATTTAATAGCTATTGTACCTAGTTAAAATAAATACAAAGTTGCCTGTAAAATAAATATAAATCCTAAAATAGCTACTACATAATTATTCGTTATATTGTAGCTATATTAGGGTTTATTTTACAGGTAAGTATTTAGATTTAAATAGGAAGACTTTAGTTAATAAGATTTAATTTATTTCGTTAGATTAAAATTATATTTAATTTAGGGGGGTGTTAGGGTTATTGATAGACTTAGCTTTAGGGGTTAATACATTTATTATAGTAGCGACGAGGTCCGGTCGGCAGATTAGTGTGTTAATACTTGAAGTTAGGTGGCGGCGATGTTAGGGAGGGTAGATTAGGGGTTAATAATATTTATTATAGTGTTTGTGAGGCGGGAGTGCGGCGGTTTAGGGGTTAATACCTTTAATAGAGTAGCGGCGAGGTCCGGTCGGCAGATTAGGGGTTAATAAGTGTAGGTAAGGTAGCATCGACGTTGGGGGGGCAGATTAGGGGTTAATAAATATTATGTAGGTGTCGGCGATGTTAGGGACAGCAGATTAGGGGTACATAAGTATAATGTAGGTTGCGGCGGTGTACGGAGCGGCAGATTAGGGGTTAATTGTGTAATGCAGGTGTCAGCGATAGCGGGGGTGGCAGATTTGGGGTTAATAAGTGTAAGGTTAGGGGTGATTAGACTCGGGGTACATGTTAGGGTGTTAGGTGCAGACTTAGAAACTGTTTCCCCATAAGAAACAATGGGGCTACGTTAGGAGCTGAACGTTGCTTTTTTGCAGGTGTTAGGTTTTTTTTCAGCCCAAACTGCCCCATTGTTTCCTATGGGGGAATCGTGCACGAGCACGTTTTTCCAGCTAGCCGCTACCGTAAGCAACGCTGGTATTGAGGGTTGAAGTGGCGGTAAACTCGGCTCAATGCTCCCTTTTTGGAGCCTAACGCAGCCCTTCAGAGAACTCTCAATACCAGCGTTGTTTAGAAGCAGCGCTAGAAAAAAAAGACGCGTAGCTAACGCACCCCTTTGGCCGCAAAACTCTAAATCTAGGTGTATATGACAGTGCCTAACCTTGTTGTCTGTGGACTAAAGCCCATATTGGCTGCTCCAAAGAAGGCAAATGGTGAGTGGAGTTTGGCTATTGAAACAAATTTGCAGTAAAAAGGATGCTAATTTGTCTTAAAAACGTCAAGGCTTGGCTGATATTTTATTTTATAGGAACACAACAGGAATGTCTTGTAATTGCAAGGTATTTACTGTCCTTTTAACTGACCATAAAATGGTGGACCAAAAATATTTCTTAAAGGGACACAGGTCAAATTAAACTTTCATGATTCAGATTCAGCATGTAATTTTAAACAACTTTCCAATTTACTTCCATTTAAGGACATATGACGGAATATTTCCGTCATAAAACAATTGAGCAAACTGAAAGCTGTGTCCTTAAAGGGTTAAAAAAATGTGCACATTCTTTTATATTTACACTTTTTAAATCACCAGCTCCTACTGAGCATGTGCAAAAATTCACAGACTATACGTATATGCATTTGTGATTGGCTGATTGCTATCACATGGTACAGGGGGAGTGGAAATATACATAACTGAAATGTGTTAGAAAAAAAACTACTACTCATTTGAAATTCAGAGTAAATGCTATTGTATTATCTTGTTATCTTGCATTTGTTGATTATGCAAATCTACTGTGTTTACTGGTCCTTTAAAGGGATAGTAAAGTCCAAATTAAACTTTCATGATTCAGATAGGGCATGTAATTTTAAACAACTTTCTAATTTATTTTATCATCAAATTTGCTTTGTTCTCTTGTTATTCTTAGTAGAAAGCTAAACCTAGTTAGGCTCATATGCTAATCTCTAAGCCCTTGAAGACCGCCTCTTATTTGAATGCATTTGACAGTTTTTCACAGCTAGAGGATATTAGTTCATGTGTTTCATATAGATAACATTGTGCTTATGCACGTGAAGTTATTTAAGAGTCAGCACTAATTGCCTGAAATGCAAGTCTGCCAAAAGATCTGAGATAAGGAGACAGTCTGCAGACGCTTAGATACAAGGTAATTACAGAGGTAAAAAGTATATTTCTAGAACAGTGTTGGTTATGCAAAACTGGGGAATGGTAAATAAAGGGATTATCTATCTTTTTAAACAATAACATTTTTGCTGTTTAGTAGACACCACATCAATCTTCCATGCATGTAATTTGTTTTATGGTTCTATAATAGAAAATATACATTTTTTTTTATATTAAATTATTTTAGAATGATACTTAACAAAATTGCAGACAGTAACTTCAACCTGACAATACATTTGTGTCTTATTAGGGGAATATTAATCTAAGTGACATGAATATCCTGTCATTTCACAAAGCTGGGTCAAATTCAGTTTTGAACTTAAACAGGGTGGAACAGAAATAAGATATGTTTACCAAAATACTCTCCCTAGAGTTTAGCAATTTAATGTCTGTCTGTTATTATTGGTGAGGCTTTTTCTATAAGTGCATTCATGCTTATCTTGTGGTAGATGGGTTGGGTCATTAATATATCTTCTTAAGACAAACAAGACAAAGAACTCAATTTAAAAGGAACATTTTTAAGACTAAATAAAATAAGACTGGGGAATGATATCTTTATCCGGCATCAACAGGAACTAGGTATTTCTCACGTTACCTTATATTATTTTGTTAACTGATATATATATACACGTTTGTGATGGTTCGCCAATGAGTGGCTAATCTAATGTTATTAAGAACATTGTGGGTTTAGAAAACATTTAAGAGTTTTTTTTATAATAGATATGGAATTTCATTTATGTTGTTATGATTGAAATATATTGGCTACATTAAATGAATTGTTAATTTAAAGCAGAAAAGCAGATCTGTGATGTTATTACTCCCCCAGTCCCTTAAAAAGACAGTAAAGTCAAAATGAAATGTTCATGATTTAGATAGAGAATGCAATTTTAAACAACTTTCCAATTCTTTCTCTTGATAATTGTTTTATAAGTATACCTAGGTAGGCGTAAGAACAACAGTGGGCACTACTGGGAGTTAGCTGGTGATTGCAGGATACACATATGCATGTTATCATTTGCTCACTAGTAGTGCATTGTTGGTTCTAAGCCTACTTTTCAACAATGGATACCAACAGAACAAAGCCAATTTAATAATAATAGTAAATTGGAAGGTTTTTCAAATTCCATGCTCTATTGGAATCATGGAAGTTTAATATTGACATTACTGTTCCTTTAAGTTTACAGGTGGCGCTAATAGGTCCAGATATATTGTAAGACATTAAATATACATAAGCATATTGAAACAGTTAAACAGTTGAAATAACAAGAACTTTCAGAATGTATTACTATACCACTACTTGCTTAAGTCAATTAGGACTGGTTACTAAAGTAGACAAGACTTTCCACTGTCATTTTGTTTGAAAACTTGCATTATTTTGCAGTATGCTATTATGTCTGCTGAGGCACACTTTGTTAACATATTTGGATTGCAGATCTTCTTATAATCAGATGTCACTACATATTCAACAAACGTATCTTAAGGCATAGCCATAAAAAGATATTGAAACACCACAAAATCCCACAGCCCATTTGCACCATATTTATTGTGTGTGTCCTCAACACATACTTTTCTAAATTGTTGTGCTCCCTGATTCTGCTAATTTTGATATTAATAATGTTATTGCACAAACTATCATGACCTTGAGTCTCCTCGACAATATAGGGGTACAAACTTTGTTACCGAACCATAGAGTAAAGTACAATAATAAGGACCCCCCCTACAGGCCGTTCAAGGACTTTTACTTATACAGAGGACCAAAGGAATGTTGTAAAGGCTGCTATGCCTATTATTATTATTCTTTATTTATAAAGCGCCAACAGATTTCGCAGCGCTGACCATAGGTAACAAAGATAAAAAGGACAGTACAATATGAGACACCAGACAAAATTTAACAAACAAATACAGGGGGAATTTGGAGCCCTGTTCCCGTAGGAACTTACAATATAAATGGGTAGGAGGGTGAGAAACAGGAGGTGGGGACTGCAAAGGTGGGAATGATGTTAGTGTGGAGTTAGATGAGGGCAACTATTAGGCAAGTGGAATTCATTAGTTACTGATTTGGTGATAGGCTTCCCTGAACAAGAAGGTCTTTAGGGAGCGTTTAAAGGAGGAAAGGTTAGGGGAGAGTCTGACAGCTCGAGGAAGTGCGTTCCAGAGGGTTGGTGCCGCACGAGAGAAGTCCTGTAGTCTAGCATGAGAGGAGGTGATGGTAGAAGAGGCAAGGAGTAGATCGTTGTTGGATCTTAGGGGATGGGCTGGAGTATATTTGTTGATGAGTGAGGACAGGTATGGAGGGGCTGCATTGGTAAGGGCTTTGTAGGTCAGTAAAGGAACTCACAGAGGGGTGCAGCGGATACAGAGCATCGGGAGAGGTGGATTAACCTAGCAGAGCCATTTAGGATGGATTGAAGGGGGGAGAGGCAGGAGAGAGGAAGGCCAGTTAGTAGGTTGTTACAGTAGTCAAGCCGGGAAATTACTAGAGAATGGATTAGCTGTTTAGTAGTTTCAGCACTCAGAAAAGGACGAATTTTGGAGATATTGCGTAGGTGGTTGCAACAGGATGAAGAGAGCAATTGGATGTGGGGTATGAAGGACAGATTGGAGTCAAGTGTAACTCCTAGGCAGCGGACTTGGGGTGATGGGGAGATAGTGGTGTCACCAACAGTGATAGTAAAGTTAGAAACTGGAGAAGAATTAGTTGGGGGGATTAGAAGAAGCTCAGTCTTGGACATGTTGATTTTTAGGTGGTGAGAGGCCATCCAGGAAGAAATGCCAGATAAGCAGTCACTGATGTGGGAAAGGACAGAAGGAGAGAGTGCAGGGGTGGATAGGTAGATCTGAGTATCATCAGCATAGAGTTGATATTTGAAGCCATAGATACTGATAAGTTTACCCAGTGAGGAAGTATAAATAGAGAAGAGTAGAGGGCCTAGAACAGAGACTTGAGGTACTTCAACAGACAGAGGCAATGGAGAGGAGGAGTCACCAGCAAATGAGACAGAAAATTACCTATTAGAGAGATAAGAGTGGATCCAGGAGAGGGCAATGTCACAGAGCCCAAGGGAGCTGAGAGTCCGTAGGAGGAGGGGATGGTCAACAGTGTCAAAGGCAGCAGACAAGTCAAGTAAGATAAGTATAGAATAGTGGCCATTGTTTTTAGCAGAAAGAAGATTGTTAGTATCCTTGGTGAGGGCAGTGTCAGTTGAGTGTTGGGGACGGATGCCAGATTGCAGGGGGTCAAGCAATGAGTTGGAGGATAGGAAGTGTGTTAGGCAATTAAAAACTAGTTTTTCCAGGACTTTAGAAGCTAGCGGAAGTAGAGATATGGGGCGGTAGTTTGCAGGAGAATTGGGGTCAAAGGAGGGTTTTTGAGGATGGGGGGGTGACCTTTGAATGTTTGAAGGATGATGGAAATGAACCAGTAGTAAGGGATCGATTGAATATGTAAGTAGGAGTTGGGGTGAGGGTAGAGGACAGAGAAGGTATTAGATGTGAATGGATAGGGTCAAGTGGGCAGGTAGTGAGGTGTGAGGAAGATATTAGGGAATTCACTTTGTTCTCAGTAATTGGGGGAAAGGTACTGAGAGTGTTGGAGGGGGTAACCGGGGGCGGAGATGGAAGGTTGCAGTCTTGTGGTAGGATGTTACTTTGGATAGTAAGTGTTTTGTTGAAAAAGTAGTCTGCCAAGTCTTGAGCACTAAAGTCAGATGAAGGGGATGGTGCAGGTGGATAGAGGAGAGTGTTTAGGGTTTGATGAGTGAGAAGATATGAGAGAAGAGAAGTAGTTTTGCTTGGCTAAGTGAAGGGCAGAGGAGTAAGAATAAAGAATGAACTTATAGTGTAGAAAATCGGGTTCAGAGCTGGATTTCCTCCAGGCACGTTCAGCAGCACGGGAGCATTTTTGTAGATAGTGTGTTTGCTGAGAGTGCCAGGGCTGGAGCTGACGACGTGGGGTTTAGCGTATTTGTGGAGGAGCAAGAGTGTCGAGTGCAGAGGAGAGAGTATTGTTATAGTGGTTGTAGCAAGGTCAGGGCAGGATACCGTGGAAGTGTCGGGAAGGCGTTTTTGAATAAGCTTAGAAAGTTGGAGAGGATTTACAGTGTCCAAGTTTCTACAAGTGCTGAGGCGGGGGGTATAAATAGGTTTAGCATGTACATTGAGATTATAGGTGAGCAGATGGTGGTCTGAGATGGGAAATGGGCGACAGGTGACATCAGAAGGGGAGCAGAGGTAGGAGAATACCAGATCAAGAGAGTGTGCATTTCTTATATTAAAATATTGTGCATACTTAATTCAATATAACTAGGGGGGACTGGACTGAGTGGAATGTGTCTGGTATTAATGCCAGTAGTTAATAATGTCACCCTCAATATTACACAAGGGTTTTAATCGTGCTAACCTGACAAGCATAAAATGCAATTGGGCTCTCGCGATCATGTTTACTTTCAGCCTCTTATGTCACTTTACAAAACGTTTACAGTATTGTGTGCAGTAGTTTAGCCTTTTAAACTTATTGGATTTTTTTTTTTTTAGAAAGCAGACAAAATGACTTTGCTCTCTTAGTAATTTATATTAATATTGCCTCTAAAATTCTAAATACCTATACTCTATATTCGATTGGATTAAAATATGATGCAATAAATCACATGCACGCGAGGCCAGGTATGCTGGAACAAGAAAGGGCCTTCCCCAAACTGTTGCAATAAAGTTGGAAGTACCTAATTGTCTAAAATGTCTTTGTATCCTGTAGCATTTAGATGACCCATCTGTGGAACTATGGGACCTAGCGCAGACCCTGCAAAACAGACCATTAGTATGAAAGGTTTGTATACAACTGCTCATGCAGCTGGTGATGCAAGTTGTTGTTCATGTTGTTGTTTCCAGAGGCTGTTTAGAACTCTGTAGTGCGAGATGCTACAAATGATAGGCAATTTTTATTCGCTACTTGCTTCAGCACTAGGCAGCCTCGCTCTGTGACTTTGCATGGTCTACCACTTCACTGCTGGGCTGTTGTTGCTCCTAGATGCCTCCACTTCCCAATAATAGTTGACCGGGGCACATCTAGCAAGTAAGTATCACAGACTGACTGGCATCCTTTGACAGTGCCACATTTAAAGTCATGTATGATCTTTAGTACAGCCCATTTTAATGCCAATGTTTGTACAGAGATTGTACAGAGATTACATGGCTATGTGCTGGATTTCATGCCCCTGTTAGCAATGGGTGTGGCTGAAACACCTGAACTCAATAATTAGTAGGTGTCCACATACTTTTGGCCATATAGCGTTGTCAAGGTATATGTGAAGATTAATATATATATTATTATATATTTGGCTATCAGCACCAAATGATTCATTCATTTATAAGACATTAAATGCTTTCACTGACCAAAGTTTAATCCTCCCCCAATTCTGCAAATTACAGGATGAATCATAAGGTCACTTCAAAATAAACATTTTCTTGCTAAGGTGTGAAGCTGAAACCCCCATCAAATCATCACTAACCCTTTCTTCTGGCCCTAAAACATTTTTTTCATCAGTCATTTCAAAGGAAAAAACTTCAATAAGAGATGGTCAATCTATATTAGCTGTGTATTCAGTATATGAAATCAGATATGAGACACTTTTTCCTGATTAACATAGCTTTTGAAGCCCACAGTCCTGCAGGGGGTAGCAAATAAGGAGCTGATCCGTCTGTGAGAATGTTTGAAAATATAAACATATTCAAGGAATTGTAGCTTTTAACAACTACCTGTTAAATGATCCCCTGTGAGCTGTGTACACATCTTACACAACCATATGTCCAGGCTGTATTTGAATCCATAAATTCTAGACAATGAAAGTGGCCAGGCAGAGACAAATAACATTCATATTTGCTGAGATTGATAAATATTGCAAATAGATATATGAATGTTTAACATTTCTAACAATTATTTATTTCATTTCAGGCATCTAAGAAGTACACATATAATTGATATTTTAAATGATATCCTGTATATTTTATCCTCTCAAAGAGATATATACAGATATGAAATATTAATCTATATGGAATAATAATCCAATGTAGATATAATTGTGTGAGAACCACATATATCTATGTATGCAATGTTGAGCGGATGGCTGAATAAGGAAATTAAATCCAGGATGAGGATATTATGATTTTAAATTATTTCACAAAAGATATGGTTTTAAATGCATTTTATATATTATAAGTGGAATAAATTCACGTGTGGTCTTAAAATAATCAGAATAAATAATGTGACATAATACAGTACATTTGAACATGTAACTTATTAATATAAAGAAATTATAACATTTTTAATTACACATTTTTAAGAAATGCTTTTAAATGTTAGAAATGATTAAATGAAACTGTTTGTTTGTCATGTTGCCCCCGATGGCCAAAATCCAGTATAACAGTAAAAAGATTTGACTGTTAAAAGATGTGTTTCCATAGTAACCATGCATCGCCTAGGGCCAATCAGAGAGATGCTTCCCAGGTGACCAATGAGATGATCAGTTTCCGTAAGGGCCTCCCATATTCCTCACCAATGATTAGACAATATAAGCTGCATGCAAGATAGGAAAGGAGGCTGCTGACTATTGCTGAAGGACTAGTAACTAAAATTTTGGCTTCGTTTTGGAAAACAGTTACTATAAGCAAATCAGGCTACCTTTTTCTGATCCATTGCAAATACACTTATTTTCATATGAGGTGGAACAAATTTGGGAGCTGAATTATCAATTTGGTCATTTTTGGTGATGTATGAGTGTTCTAATTTTTAATATTTTAAACAAAGGTAATTGGAAAGACCATAGTCAAATTGTAGTTAATAGATTTAAAGGGGCACTCAGTGATTTAAACCGTGTTTCATAGTCCTGTATAGTGTTAAGTTTGTCTTTTGTATGCTAAGTAATTTATCTTTGCAATATATATATATATATATATATATATATATATATCTTAGAATTGGTTTTAATTATAAGTAACTAAGAATTTATTTCAGCTTAAATAAATGGGCATTTAAAGTGACTGTTTACATTAAGAATATATGTACTTTTAGTGTCCTAATTAGAATTGTATTAGAATCAATTGTAGCTATATAGCTGATTGTACTGTTTGAATGTTAGTAGCTTATCTCTTGGTCTCATTGTGGTATTTTAAATGCAACTCTGATTTGATAGACTATTGTGAATAAGGCTAGTTCTAAAGGTAAATTTTATGAGATTTGCATAGCATATTTTAATAGTTTTAAACGTGTATAGTATTGATTTATATTCTTGTTCCTACAAATATATTTTAATGTGTCTATAAATATTAACTAATAAAAAGAATTCAGAAATTTATATTAATTTTATGGTTTTTGGCTTATGCATATTTTATTGGGGTTTAGTTTAGAGGATAATTATTAAATATATTGTTTTATAACCCGTCCATATACTGACAGCGTACCGTCATGTCCATAAAAAGCCAACGCTAATTTTTAGCTCATGTAAAACAATTTAGGAACATGCATGCTCCTAAAAATAAAAAAAAGAATATCATAATAACATTGATAATCCAATCTGACACATTTTGTTTTGTATAAAATAGAAAAAGATTAATAGGTCATGTAACTTATTTCATTGTACTTCAGTAAGCAGGACACTAGTCAAGCCAAATAAACTCAGCAGGTCTCATATCTAAACAATACATCTCACTAGCAAATGCAATATTTAGATATTAATTACAGTATCACATCAATTGACCTGTCATAATACTAACAACATACAGTGTCGAGAAAAAGTATGTGAACCCTTTTAAATAACATGGATTTCTGCCTAAATTGGTTCTTAAATGCTTAAACAAATAACTTTCAAACAATTATACGTTTTGAGGTCTTTATTGAGAACACCGTGCAATTATTCATAGTGCATGGTGGAACAAGTTTATGAACCCTTGGATTTGATAAGTAGTTGACCTCCTTTCACAACAACAACCTCAACTTAATGTTTCCTGTAGTTGAAGATTAGACCTGTTTGATGGTCAACAAGAATTCTGGACTGCTCTTGCAGCCATCTTGGTTGGACGCCAACAGCCAGGGGGAAACAGTGCTAAAATTTTTCAATTTCTAGGCAGTTTGTCTTACCATGAACCAATGAACATGATGCTTTTATAACCTTCTCCAGCTTTATGCAAGACATCTATTCTTAATTTTAGGTCTTTTGAGAACTCGTTTGTATAAGTAATTTTTTTTTACCAATGTATGCAGAAATAGACTTTTTGGCCCAAATTTTAAACAAGGGAGCATTGTACATGGAATGGGTAAAGTATATTTATATTTTAATTATATATTTTAGTTACTGAATTAATTCAAGTTGTATTTTGCATCATTACACAAATAAAGAAAATATATCCATTAAAATCAAGAAGCCAGGAACCATAAAATGCAGCATTGGCAAACCCTAATCTTAGTGTTTTACATAAATACTACATAAGTGTTACATAAATACTAGACATTGTTATGGTTTTTAAGAACATGATCATAAGACAACACTTCTTGTTATTCTGTTACAGTCTAGAAGAGCCAGCTTCTGACATTTCTATTAATCACACATTGACATAAGCATTTCTGAAATCATATACATATTATGTTGAGGCCTGAATGTAATTTGTCAATATGAAAGATCAGTCAGGCACATACCTAGTAAGAACATATTCTGTGACATAAAATGTACATAGAAGACAACTAAAATTACACAAATGTTTACTTAACTACATTTTGTCACACCACAATATAAGGAATAAAATGTTTCAATCGTTGTCTTAGCATACATAGATAAAATTCTTTAAAAATTAAGTGATCCTCTTTAATCTCTAGATTACGCAAAGCACCAAATCTTGTGCTGTTTTGAATATTTCAGAAAACCTTTTAATAGACAAGTGACGTTGGTTCTGAGCACACTCCCAAGAATCTGTATTTGCTTTCAGTTATGCACAATGCACACATCTCACTGAGCTTTGAACAGAATCATGATCATTTGCAGTTCTAGGGGAGCACCAGGCACCCCATTCATTACTCTACCTCACACCTTAAAGGTTCAAGCTGTCTTTAATTTGCAAGCTAGTGCCTTTTATCAAATACTGTGCTCTACGCAGAGCTAAGGGGAGAGAAAATGAGGGAGATGATAAATCATAACTATTAAAGTAGGGATCTGTAATAGAAGATGAGATTCAGAACCTGTATCCCATAAACCCCTAATATTTAGCTTTGTGGACAATTGTTTGCACCCCAAAATGTTATTGTCTACAATCAATCTCTAGAACATAAGTGCTCAGCATCGACAATGTCCCATATTGAGTGCAAGCTGCAGGGCTTTGTAAGCACGCTCTCCTAAACTCATCCAATAGAAGGCAGAAGCACCTCAATATATTCCAAAAACACTCCTTCATTGGAACAGCATATGGAAAAACAATGTTTTAGTCTATCCAACCTATGTTGTATGTTACACAAGTAAATAATGCACCTTTTATACTCCATAGAGGAGGAGTTTAGTTTATTGCACAGTTAGTTAACCTTTTCTCTATCTTACACCACATATCCATAAACAGCACCACCTAGTGTTTATTCAAAATAAAAACAACACACAAATGCATTTATATCTCTTTATATACAGACATAGTGCAAACTGACAAATATATGTAAGAATATATACAAAAAAATGTCAAGCTTAAATGCAAAGCAATCAGAAGATATGGAGACAAATCAATTTCTTTATTCATGCCTGAAGGACGTAATGCATCTAATATAGATATCCAAACGTTCTCTCTCTGTTTCAATAATCGGTCTCTATTACCTCCACATCTCGGCCTCTTAATCTGTTCAATCACCTGGAACCATAATTGGGAGATATTGTGACCTTCTAAAAAGTGGCTGGATACTGGGGGCTGCATATTTCTAGTACGTATATTGGACTTGTGTTCAATAATTATATCTCTTACCCTCCTTGTTGATTCACCTATATACATTTTCACACAAGGACATTTAATCAAATACACTATATAATTTGTGTTGCACATAAATAAACCATTCATTTTAAACTTCTCACCAGTTTTAGGGTGAAAAAAATATTTGCCTATTTGCTGGCGCACAATAATTAACCAGTCATTACAAGTGGCTGGTTATTGCTACCGCGAGCTTGCAGTAGCAATTAGCGCTCAGAAAATTAACCAGAGATCTGATCTAAAAGTGCCCCAAATGCCCTCAAAATAGAGGGCATGTTATTTTTTTTTTTTATTATTAAAAACAACTGTACTAAGCAATTTTTGGGGTCTAAAGTTTGTGGGATTGGGGTTTTGAAAAAAAAAAAAAACGGCACTGAAAAGTGCCTTTACATTGCGGTCTATGGGAACTGTGTGTTCCCAGTAAATATATATATTTACACATATTTTGGAGAGTTAGTTTTCATCCTTCCCCCATAAAAGTGGACCAGTCTTCATCGGAGTATGCTAACTACTATGGTGAGTCAAGATAATTGTAAATTGATCTCCTTAACCCTAATATTTAAGGGGGCACAAGGAAATTGTCCATTAGATTCTAGACACAAAATGGTTATACATGAATGATATCATGGTGTATCTAATAATCTGTTAGAGCAGATATGTTATAGAGGTGATTGACTGGTGATCTATGGGAGGTTTGTGATGGCCTGCTGGGAAATCTAAGAGATACTCTAGAAAACATGATCTCATTCAAAGGATTTATGTTATAGAATTTGTATTTGCTGACTTATTTGTTTCTATCTTTTGTTTTAGGGCAAGGTTATGAGTGGTGCACTAACAGTTGCGCTCAAGCGATATCAGGTTTATCGCTCCAGTTTGTGTATGTCGGATGTAGCGCATATATAACAAGTTGTAAGTAAATTGGTTCATTCTAGCGCAAATTAAATTTAGGCGTGACAGGTTAGCGCGACTTCGGATCTCTGGTTAACTGTTAAGTTAGAGCAGTCTAGTTACAAAAGCTCACTCAGTATATATGCAAGTAAGGTGGCTAGAAGAAGAGGTAATGCTAGACTGGTTACAATATTTATAGATTGCTAAGACCACAATTTAGCAGAGTAAAATGTAGGTATTCAAAACTGTAGCAGTTTCCCAAAAATACAGAACTAGCAAAGTCATACACAGAAATTAAAATGTTAAACTGCAACTTTAGAATTAACCAGGACAAAGAAAACAGGGTCATACATGGGTATTTAGAGTAATGATCCAAAGGTAGGTCAGAAGGCAACAGGAGGACAAGCACAGAAGTCAATTGAAATCACAAATGATATCAGCATAAGGAATAGCGTGACAGATTTGACTAGCCTATTGTGTTCTGCTGATGCTCAGTATGTAATAAAGTGCTTTTGTAGTAAGCAATTAACAGCATCTTTTATACCATTACTAATTGTAACATTTTCAGGTGAATGATAATCGTACTTGGGACATATATTAAAGTAGTATATGAGGTATATACTTCCTTGTTTCATCTTGCATTACATCCTAGAAGTATTCAGGGTAGCTTTCCTTCCAAAATATAGGGACGTTGTACACTAGTTTTTTTGTAGATGATCTATTTATATAGCCCATCTGGGAGTGTTTTTATAACAATGTATAGCTTTGCTTATTTTTTTATTTTGAATTTTTTTTTTTTTTTATTAATTTTTATTGAGGTTCTTTTTCATACAAACAAACAATTAGTAATTGTCAATACATGTTAAAGAGGAAAGTAAATTGTTACAGTGTAGGTTGCCAATAGGAATCGCATAAGTACACAATACAATTAAATGACAAATTACACATTAAATACAAACATTAAGCGCTATTCAAACAGTACACCCGCCATAAAACTTATGCGGCCACTCTTTGACCACAAAGATGTTATAAACATAATATAAGGCGAGTACACAGTGATGTGACAGGACCACTCATGGACCCCAAATGAAGAACCTCTTTTTTTTACTTTCTAGAACTGTAGTTAGTTGAATTATGCGAATTTCTAAACTAAATAGGGTAAATAGTGTCAGCTCATGCTATAATGAGAAAGTTTCTATAAAAAAAGGTAGTTAGGGTTGCAGTATAGTTCTTAGTACTAACACCTGGTAACTTAAAGGAATAGCTTAAAAATTAGTAATCTAAATAAGGTAGATAATGTCAACTCAAAGCTATAATATAAAAGTTTCTATAAAAAGGGTAGTTAGGGTTGCAGTATAGTTCTCAGCACTGACAACTGATAACTTAAAGATGTAACTTAAAAAAAATACCAAATTAAGGTGCGGTATAGAAAAGACAAACCGCGTTTTTAAATCTCCTAACCAAGGAGGTATATTATGTGTGGGGGTGGGGGGGAGGTGGGTACGCATATATGATACAAAACAGCCCCTACTCAGAAAGAAGGGAAAATACTGTGCCTTCATTGAGGAGCAAGGAAAACTGTTGCTTGGGAGCTCAGGATAAATATGTTTTAATAATGCTTAACTGCATTACCATGGGGAAAGGTTCCTGGGCAACTAAGTTACTAAATTGCTAGCCAACACATAAAAAGAAAAGATTGATTGCATATTATGCTTATGATATGTCTAGCAAGATAGAGCCCAATTGTTTAAACTCAAAAATTTGGTGTGGTTGTGAGAACTCATCTTAGGGCCGAATGAAAGAGAGGGCAATGCCTGATATGAATGGCGCAGGACCAGCCTGCGCTAAGAGACTTTACGGATACTTTGAGATATTCCTATTAGGCTACAAGATTTTCTTTTAAGGGAAGCAGTTGTTAAGTGGAGGTTGAAGGGTGCCATGACCTTTGCTTAAAATACTTATGGCCATAGCATACATTCTTGTTTATATATACTGTATTTAGGCTTATAGTAACCATGGAAGGTAATAAGGATATAGACAAATGGTGCGTTTGTCGGGTATGGGTTTGGAGATGTTATGATTTTTACTCAATATACCCCTGTACCTATCACACATTCTTGTATCTATATATGTCCATAGTGAATAAGCAATAAAAATATGTATCAGATAGGCACATATAGCGAAGTATGGAATATGGAATGGTCAGTTGAATCAAAAGGGATGCTGTAAAGTAGGGTTTTATGCTTAGACAATATAGATTCCCTCTAACATTAAACATTAGTGAGTAAGACCATTCATAATAAGCATATACATTAGCAGACAAGGTTTTGTAGATAACCCATTCTTCGCTCAAAATACTGTCCCTGAAGTAGCATATGGGAGACTACAGAACATATTATAGGCTAAGGGTTAACAAACGTTATGAAGGCATAAGAACACAAAAAGAGGATGTATGGTATATAGTTCCAGGGTAATGTTCTCTAGATTATAGCAAAGTGTAACATTTAACATTAAGTGTCCAAAACAGGCCGACCACAAAAACCGGGAAAATACAATTATAAAGTTCTCTGAAAGTGAGATAGAGAATTATGCTTCCATAAAAGGAGATTGATAGGACATTTGTACATTTCTAAGTTAGGGTGTCCATTTTCTCTCATGTTCTCTCTAATCCCTTTGCAGCCTGGGTGAGAGATGAAGCAGTGGGGCGGCATACTAAAAGGGAGAAGCTAAAATAGTGAAGGCAGTAGAAAATATCGAACAAAAAAGACCAACAAACTAAACTATGTAAATAACATAGGGCTTGCTAAAATATGAACGAATAAGGTTCCAGAAACATTCACATTCCAATCTCTAGCATAGTGCTTTTATCTAAAATAAACGGTATCTTGGCTCGTCTATGATGAGTTCCAGGCGCAAAAGAGAAAGTCAAACATGGTAGTGAAACACAAAGCCGTGTACCACCTAAAATCGTAAGCTTGCCACTAAACAAGGAGCCTGTAAACATAAGCAGTCTTATAACTATAAAACAGGCATTCTGCCCAGTAAGGAATAGAAAGAGTGTAGTCCCACAGTAGCTTAAAGTCTGTTCACCCTCATAGCTGCGTTATCTGATCAGGTGGGCCTCCGGTGGCCGCACAGCTCAGTATATCTATCCCACACTGGATGGCCAGATTAAGGTAAGTTTATTCCTAAATTCATGGGCTAGCTCCCAGCTTCGTCCCAGGTACAATCGAGATGCTTGATCAGAGGAAAAGCCACACTTATCTCTTTTCTCTTGATATCCCAGACAAAAAGCAGGACTAATGACCGAGATCGGCCCGCATGTAGGAGCTCCAGCCGTTTGGTCTGTCAGCGACGATGGCAGGCAGGTAGTGAGAGTGCTGTGCGAGAGATCCCCAAATTCCCGGGCCAAACTTTCCACTCTAGGTTCTCGGGATCTGTACTGATCAGGTAGCCAGCTTGCAGCAGCAGCATTATTTAAGAACTTAGTCGCTTCTGAGGTATGCGGTAAATGCCGGGGCCCCAAAGCATCACCGCTCTCACTGCCGCTGTTGGCCGGGCATAGGCAAGCTTCTTCCTGTACTCCACCGAAGTCTACAGGATCCAAGGTACCGACCGGAGCTGTAGTGAGAATGAGGCTATAAGACTTTAGAAGTTTGTGTAGTACAGCTAAGATCCATTGGGCGTCCACCATCTTAAATGCAGAGGGCTAAGATTATAGCAAGAAAAGTCTCAGGTCGCATAGGAGAGTGTAGGCTGGTCTATATAGGATAGCTTCCCCGCCACGCAGGTAGGAAAATGGCCACCGCCTGCTCAGCGTCAGAAAAGACCTCCGGTTATACCGAAAGATAGCTGCATCAGTGTCACATTATGACCTTCGCCAAGTATTAAGCTGAAGTCTGTCACACGTTCTTTAATGCTTAGAGAGTGTGATTTGCCTTAAGAAGCTTTTTTAAATAAATTTTAAAACTGTAATAGCTGGAGCTTTAGGAATGTGCGGCCACTCTCTAGCGTTGCTGGCTCCGCCCCTCCTTTGCTTATTTTTTTAATAACATTGTGATGATTTTCAGACTCCTAACCAAGCTTCAGAGTATCAGATGTATAAATGTGTTTACAGACTTTTGCTGGATCCTGTTTATGTTATTTGTCTTTTTATATGCAGGGAATTAAGGGAGTGTCTGCGCTTCTTGTTTTTCCCCTTTCACTGGGTGTCCCAGTCAACCTCATTAACAGAGCTAAACTGGGAGCTTCTAAGTAAGTTTTTAAAAACTTTTATACTGGATTTTTAGATCAGTATCTGTGCATATTCTTCTTTATAGTAGTGTCTATTACATGTAGTTATGTGAAAATTGGTGTATACTGTCCCTTTAAGGCTATTGATCTGAAAGGCAATTTATTTGAAGTACCCTCACCTTACTCAAAGATGGACAGACTGCATAGAAATGCCTTGATCCTCATGCATCCTTGGTTTTTGTGCCGGAGCCCTTAGTGGAAAATCTGAGATTAGATTTTCAATAAATATTTCCCAACATCCTAATAAAAGAGGAAGGGTACCCTTTATTACTATTTACTTATGGCTAGGTTACGAGTGGAGCTTAAACATTTGCGCCTGAGCGATAAGGGATTTATCGTGGGGTTTTGTGATCATCGTGCTTACCGCTCATATTACGAGTTGAAAGTAAACACGATTGCTTGAACACAATCGCGATTTATGCTAGAATGATTACAGTGACTTCAGAGCTCTGGTTAACTGTTGCACCAAACACATCAAAAATACATTACAAAGTATAGTTACACTCATAATAACACCATCTAATAAAAATTATTTAAAAAAATATTGCACACAAAAGTTATAAAGAGGCCTATTTATCAAGCCGTCAAGCTGGAATTCCGCAGCGTAATTGCGGAGAGCCTGATTCCCCTTATTTATCAAAGCCTACAGACCGGCAAAAGCTGAAATCTGTGACGTAACATACGATCCGCCGGTCTCAGTCCGACACAGATCAATGCTTACATCATTACAGATGTTCTAAATGCAAATTCGGCACTATCTGACAACTTTTGCACGTTATCAAACTGCTAACAGGTATGATTGCCACTATTCCGGCCCAGCGTACCTGGTTTTCAATCCGCCGCCCTGGAGGCAGCGGATGCAACAGGAATCAATGGGAGTCTGAAAGCAGCGAAAGCTTATGTTCGCTGCTGCCCGATATCCCATTGATTCCTATGGGAGAATAAAAGTTATGTTTACACCTAACACCCTAACATGTACCCCGAGTCTAAACACCCCTAATCTGCCACCCTGACATCGCCGCCACCTACATAATGTTATAAACCCCTATTCCGCCGCTGGCTACACCGCTGCCACCTACATTATACTTATTAACCCCTAATCTGCTGCCCCCTACACCGCCGCCACCTACATTATATTTATTAACCCCTAATCTTCCGCTCCCGACATTGCCGCCGCCTACATAATGTTATTAACACCTATCCCGCCGCTCCCGGAGCCCACCGCAACTAAATAAATGTATTAACCCCTAATCCCCTGGTCTCCCACATCATTAGCACTTATTAAACCTATTAACCCCTGAATCGCCAGCCCCCCACATCGCCATAAACTAAATTGACCCCTAACCCTAACAACCCGCTAACTTTACATTAAAATTACAACATCCCTATCTTATAATAAATTTAAACTTACCTTTAGATTTAAATTAAACTATATTAAATTATTAATTAATCTACCCTAACTATTAGACTAAAATTACATTAAACTATATTAAACTAATAATTAACCTACCCTAACTGTTATACTAAAATTACATTAAACTACAACTTAAATTAAATATATTATATAGTTAAAGGGACACTGTACCCAAAAATTTTCTTTCGTGATTCAGATTGAGCATTACATTTTAAGCAACTTTCTAATTTACTCCTATTATCAAATTTTCTTCATTCTCTTGGTATCTTTATTTGAAATGCAAGAATGTAAGTTTAGATGCCGGCCCATTTTATGTGAACAACCTGGGTTGTCATTGCTGATTTGTGGATAAATCCATCCACCAATAAAAAAGTGCTGTCCAGAGTACTGAAACAAAAAAAAAGCTTAGATGCCTTCTTTTTCAAATAATGATAGCAAGAGAACGAAGAAAAATTGATAAAAGGAGTAAATTAGAAAGTTGCTTAAAATTGCATGCTCTTTCTGAATTACAAAAGAAAAAATGTGGGTACAGTGTCCCTTTAAAAAGCTAACCCTACTCAAATAATTTAAATCTACTATTAAAAATTACAAAGTTACAAAAAAAACTAACAACTAAGTTACAAAAAAAATAAACACTAAGTTACACAAAATAAAAAATAAATTATCAAATATTTGAACTAATTACACCTAATCTAAGAGACTTATGAAAATAAAAAAGCCCCCTCAATCAGCCAATAGAATGCAAGCTCAATCCTATTGGCTGATTGGATCACCTAATAGGATGAAAGCTCAATCCTATTGGCTGATTGCAACAGCCAATAGGATTTTTTCAACCTTAATTCCGATTGGCTGATAGAATTCTATCAGCCAATCTGAATCTAAGGGACGCCATCTTGGATGACGTAATTTAAAGGAACCTTCATTCGGAAGAAGACGTCGTAAGAAGAGGATGCTCTGCGCCGAATGTCTTGAAGATGGAGCCACTCAGCATCGGATGGATGAAGATAGAAGATGCCGTCTGGATGAAGACTTCTGCCCGGTTGGATGAAGATGTCGTCCCGCTTGGATGAAGACTTCTGCCGGCTTCGATGAGGACTTCTGCCGCTTCGTTGAGGATGGATGTCGGCTCTTCAGAAACTGTAAGTGGATCTTCGGGGGTTAGTGTTAGGCTTTTTTAAGGGTTTATTGGGTGGGTTTTAATTTTAGATTAGGGTTTGGGCTTTTGAAAAAGAGCTAAATGCCCTTTTAAGGGCAATGCCCATACAAATGCCCTTTTCAGGGCAATGGGGAGCTTAGGTCTTTTAGATTAGGTTTTTATTTGGGGGTTTGGTTGTGTGGGTGGTCGGTTTTACTGTTGGGGGTATTTGTATTTTTTATTTACAGGTAAAAGAGCTGATTTCTTTGGGGCAATGCCCCGCAAAAGGCCCTTTTAAGGGCCATTGGTAATTTATTGTAGGCTAGGGTTTTTTTTTATTTTGGGGGGCTTTTTATTTTGATAGGGTTTGTAGATTAGGTGTAATTAGTTTAAATATTTGATAATTTATTTTTTATTTTGTGTAACTTAGTTTTTATTTATTTTTTTTGTAACTTAGTGTTTGTTATTTTTAACTTAGTTGTTAGTTTTTTGTAACTTTGTAATTTTTAATAGTAGATATAAATTATTTGAGTAGGGTTAGGTTTTTAAATATGTAATTTAGTTAATTTAATTTGTAGTTTAATGTAGTTTAATATAACAGTTAGGGTAGATTAATTATTAATTTAATATAGTTTAATTTAATTCTAAAGGTAAGTTTTAATTTATTATAAGATAGGGATGAGTTAATATTTAATATAAAGTTAGCGGGTTGTTAGGTTTAGGGGTTAATAGGTTAATTTAGTTTATGGCGATGTGGGGGCTGGCGGTTTAGCGGTTAATAGGTTTAGTAAGTGGTAGTGATGTGGGAGGCCAGAGGTTTAGGGGTTAATACATTTAGTTAGTTGCGGCGGGGTCCAGGAGCGGCGGAATAGGAGTTAATAGGTTTATTAGAGTTGCGGCAGTGTCGGGAAGCAGCGGGATAGGGGTTAATAACTTAATTTAGCTGCGGCGGGCTCTGGGAGCAGCGGGATAGGGGTTAATACATTTATTAGAGTTGCGGTGGGCTCCGGGAGTGGCGGGATGGAGTTTAATACCTTTATTAAAGTTACGGCGGGGTCGGGGAGCGGCGGGATAGGGGTTAAACAGTTTAGTATAGTGGCGGTGTTTAGTGACAGTATACAAATAAAGCTGGGAAAAAGCCGAATACCAGCGAGATCGATGATTGTTTAGTTAACAACAGTCCACTGCCCATCGCCTCGTACTTGGTGTGCGGCTTTTTGACAGTTTTTTTATATAAATATGGAGAACATATTTAGGTCCGCGGCTTGATAACAAGTAGGACGCAAAGACTCAAAAGATAGGAGGTCTCAGGTGTTAGAAAACAAAGGCAACCAAAAGGTTTAACATACAGATACATACATATACATGTCTAAAGATGTATATGTATGTATATATATATATATATATATATATATATTTGTATATTAATGATATTAAGAAAGAAAAAAGAAGAGATCGAGTAAAAATGAAAGAAAAAGAGAAAAGAAGGGGGGAAGGGGCTATTAGAAGAGGGAATAGGAAAAAGAGAAAGACAATCTTATCCAGCACAAAAGTTTAACAAATAAATTCCCACTCTTGGGTTTTAAATCTGGCAGTCAGTGAAAACGATAGTCAGTGAATTCCTATAGTATATTTAATTATATCACAGATCAATTGACATTGCAACTTCCCATATCATTCCCAAAAGAAAGGGGTCCCTTGAATAATTGTATCACTCTATTCCAAAATGGTGCAAAGTCCCAGGTCGAATTATATTGCAGACCGCAGCCTCAGAGGCAGTGGACCAGTTATGGAACTGGGGTCTTAAGACTGCTGCTTCATAACTGCTGTTTCCGGCGAGCCTGAAGGTTTGCACGGAAACAGGAGCATCAAGCTCCATTCAGAGTTTGATAATTTGGCCCCTATGAGCGCAAGTTAGGTAGAAAAGACAGGAACTTGTGGAAAGACCATAAATTGGCAAATATTGCTATACATTTAAATATCAAATGTTTTGCGTGATATCAAAAAATGATGTAAACTGTATAAAGAATTTGCTCAATGTATATATTATACTTTGTACTGTCAGCGACAGTAAAATGTTGTGTGGCTGCCACTACCGTTATTATCTGTCACACATTATATTATATTTACAGAAAGATGATGGCACAAATTACTGATTACAACTGTATATCTTCATTTAACACTAGGGGGCCTATTTATCAAGCTCCGTATGGAGCTTGATGCCCCGTGTTTCTGGCGAGCCTTCAGGTTCGCCAGAAACACAAGTTATGGAGCAGCGGTCTAAAGACCGCTGCTCCATAAACTGTCCGCCTGCTCTGAGGTGGTGGACAGACATCCCTGGAAATCAACGCGATCCAATACGATTGGGTTGATTGAGATCACCTGCTAGCGGACGATTGGCCGCGAATCTGCAGGGGGCAGTATTGCTCCAGCAGTTCATAAGAACTGCTGGTGCAATGATAAATGCCAACAGCATATGCTGTCAGCATTTAGCGATGTCTGGCGTACGGATCCGCAATATCGGATCATGTCCGTCCGCACAATAATAAATCGGCCCCTAGATATGAACTTTTATAGCTTTAATATTTTGTCTTTCCCAGATATTGTCAATTAATTTTAATTGGCTATTTGTATTATGTTTTATTTTGTATGATTGTATAGAAACATAGATATTGATGGCAGATAAGGGCCATAGGTCCAGCAAGTCTGCCCAATATCACCTAACAGTATAAACTTATCTAGTTCATAGGATAGCCTTATGCTTGTCTCAGGCATTTTTAAAGTCCCCCACAGTGTTTGTCATTACTACCTCTTGCGGAAGTTTATTCCATAAATCAATCACTCTTTCTGTAAAGAAGTGCTTCCTCAAATTACTCCTGAATCTACTACCCTTCATCTTGAGCTCATGACCCCTTGTTCTTGAATTTTCCATTTTATGTAAAATACCCACAGCCTCAGTTTTACTAAACCCTTTAATGTACTTGAAAGTTGCTATCATATCACCTCTTTCCCTTCTCTCCTCTAAGCTATACATATTTAGGTCATTGAGCCTATCCTGGTAAGTTTTATTTTTTAGACCATGTACCATTTTGGTAGCCCTCCTTTGCACAGATTCAAGTTAGTTAATATCCTTCTGAAGATATGGCCTCCAGAACTACACACAATACTCAAGATGAGGCCTAACTAATAATCTATAAAGTGGCACAAGAAACTTACTATTTCTGCTGCAAATACCTCTGCCAATACATCCAAGCATTCTGCTAACCTTACTCGCTGCATTACTACATTGTTTACTAAGTTTTAAATCATCTGAAATAATAATTCCAGATAATTTAAAACTTAGTAAACAATGTAGTAATGTATAACAACATGGGGTGGAGTTTGTGATGTTTGTGAGACTAATAGCTTTATTGGATTAGATATTGTTTTATGTTCTCTGTGTTATGTTTACTAAACCTGATAAAGGGACAGATGCCACAAGTGTTACAACTTCCAGCATGATTGAAGTCTGTGTTTTCTGACATATACGATATGCAGCTCTTTATTGCTTTCATAGCTTAAGTACAGATAAAACATATAGGCCCAGATTTCAAGTGGTGCGCTAATGATTGTGCAGGTCACGATAAGCAGTATCACTGGACCACGAGCACAACCTATACCTTTCAAATGGATATCATGACTACGCTAAATAGTGCAGATATTACAAGTTGATAGTTATTGTTTGTGCTCGAGCAAAAGCCGAAACTGCTCTAGAATATTTAGCACAACTTGAGACCTGAAGTAAAGTGTGAGGGTTAAACTCACTCATATAAACACTTTTTAATTAAAAACATTATTTAAATATTAATAAAAAGTTTTTAAAGGGTTGAAAGGGAAATGGTATATGTTAAGGTTTTTGACAGAAAAGGGCTCCAATGTATATATACATATACTGTATATATATATATATATATATATATATATATATATATATACACAGTATCCCACAAAAGGGAGTACACCCCTCACATTTTTGTAAATATTTTATTATAACTTTTCATGTGACAACACTGAAGAAATGACACATTGCTGCAATATAAAGTAGTGAGTGTACAGCCTGTTTAACAGTGTAAATTTGCTGTCCCCTCAAAATAACTCAACACACAGCCATTAATGTCTAAACCGTTGGCAACAAAAGTGAGTACACCCCTAAGTGGAAATGTCCAAAATGGGCCCATTTAGCAATTTTCCCTCCCCGGTGTCATGTGACTTGTTAGTGTTACAAGGTCTCAGGTGTGAATTGGGGGCAGGAGTGTTAAATTTGGTGTTATCGCTCTCAGACTCTCTCATACTAGTCACTGGAAGTTCAACATGGCACCATATGGCAAAGAACTCTCTGAGGATCTGAAAAAAAGAATTGTTGCTCTATATAAAGATGGCCTAGGCTATAGAAATATTGGCAAGACCCTGAAACTGAGCTGACCATACAGCGGTTTCACAGGACATGTTCCATTCAGAACAGGCCTCGCCATGGGCGACCAACGAAGTTGAGTGCACATGCTCAGCGTCGTATCCAGAGGTTGACTTTGGGAAATAGACGTATGAGTGCTGCCAGCATTGCTGCAGAGGTTGAAGGGGTTGGGGGTCAGCCTGTCAGTGCTCAGACCATACGCTGCACAATTCATTAAATTGGTTTGCATGGCTGTCGTCCCAGAAGGAAGCCTCTTCTAAAGATGATGCACAAGAAAGCCCGCAAACAGTTTGCTGAAGACAAGCACACTAAAAACATGGATTACTGGAATCATGTCCTGTGGTACGATGAGACCAAGATAAACTTATTTGGTTCAGATGGTGTCAAGCGTGTGTGGCGGCACTTAGGTGAATACAATGACAAGTTTGCCTTGCCTACAGTTAAGCATGGTGGTGTGAGTGTCATGGTCTGGGCCTGCATGAGTGCTGCTGGCACTGGGTTAGCTACAGTTCATTGAGGGAACTATGAATGACAACATGTACTGTGACATACTGAAGCAGAGCATGATCCCCTCCCTTCAGAGACTGTGCCGCAGGGCAGTATTCCAACATGATAACGACCCCAAACACACCTCCAAGATCACCACTGCCTTGCTAAAGAAGCTGGGGGTAAAGGTTGATGGACTGGCCAAGCATGTCTCCAGGCCTAAACCCTATTGAGCTTCTGTGGGACATCCTCAAACGGAAGGTGGGGGAGTACAAGGTCTCTAACATCCACCAGCTCCGTGATGTCATCATGGAGGAGTGGAAGAGGACTTCAGTGGCAACCTGTGAACTCCATGCCCAAGAGGGTTAAGGTAGTGCTGGAAAATAATGGTGTCCACACAAAATATTGACACTAAGGGCCCAATTTGGACATTTCCACTTAGGGATGTACTCACTTTTGTTGCCAACAGTTTAGACATTAATGGCTGTGTGTTGCGTTATTTTGAGGGGACAGCAAATTTACACTGTTATACAGGCTGCACACTCACTACTTTACATTGTAGCAAAGTGTCATTTCTTCAGTGTTGTTGCATGAAAAGATATAATAAAATATTTACGTAAATGTGAGGGTGTACTCACTTTTGTGGGATACTGTATATATATATATATATATATATATATATATAAAAATATATATATATATATAAATATATATATATATATATATATATATATATACACCTGTATGTGTGTGTGTATACATTTGGTAAATATGTATGTGCATGCATACATATATACACATATAAACATAGACACATATATATATATATATATATTTAGTATTTTTGTATTTATATATTTATACATTGGAGTATATATATATATATATATATATATATATATATATATATATATATATACTTTTGAGTCCTTCACATTGTAATACCTTGAAACAATATATATTTATGTTTTGAATAGAAAAAAATTGAAATTCATATGTTCTTCAGATTTGAAGTATTCGCAATGCATCTTTTTCTTTAGCGCATCGGGTTAGTGCATGAGCGATAACTACGTTTTTTTAAAAGTAACATAGGGAGCATGGAACTTATATACTATGTATATCACACATCCATATAAGGAACCAGATTATTTTATCTAGAACTGTTACACATGTGAATCATTCTCTGGTGAGATGACAAAAAGGTGATAGTCTTAGAGTGTGTATTAGCAGTCACTTGTCAGACTTGTGCTAGGCTTTAAGTTAGAGAAACAGCCAGTCCCAGCAGTCTGTTCATCCTTCCGCCATCGGCACAGAAAACCCATCAGACTGCAATAAGTCCACAATGGGATTCTAAGGTATGATGCTGCATGGCCAGTGGTCTAATGGGGATACTGGATTTGTGGAAGGGATGCAAGATACTTCAGTGTCTGAAGAAATGTTCCTATTTGGCCATGTTGCATTTATAGGGGAAGCAAAATTCCTTGTCTGATGTGGGTAAAACAGAGGTGCTGCCTTCTTATCTGAAGTGTGATGGGAACTGCATATAACAGGCAATAAAAAGTGAAACAGATACTCTGAATCCAGCATTTAACCCATGTACTGCCAGCACAAAGTTGCATTGAGGGAATGTTGGCAGCAGTGTGGTTAAAATCCAATTTCCTTGGAGTCAGCTGATTCTAGAAGTTCCCATTACAAATACTGATTTATACTTTAAAAGCCCCACCAGTTAACCTATGATAAAACATAATGTAATAAATATTTTAGCAATGCATATGGTTTGGATTTACCAACAAATCTATTTGTAAATCAGAATTTATCATAGGAGCAAGCACATTTTTTAAATCACAGTCTTTAAACTCTTGGTTTAGAAATGATTAAAGAAAAAGACACAAATTATTGCAATTAAAATATTGCCTCGGGCTTGTCTAGAAGCAAACATACACATATCTCCAGGAGCAAAGAGAAAAACATTCTAACTGATTACAAGGGAGTGTTCAGGAGTGACTGGTACTGTGCAACGCAAATGACCTGAGGTCAAAGGGAACTGATAGATAAAGTGTATGACCTTAAGCACATACGTCAGGGCCATGCAGCAACCTGCCGGGTTCCACCCTACTGAAAATTATCCAGCTGATCTGGTTCATCAGGACAAAATAAATTTTTGTTTTGGCCTCACCCCTGCTTCTCGCATCATGGTGAGACATGAAGCATTCCTTGTTTATTCAGGTTACTGTATAATGAAATATGTTTATAAGCACAGAATAAGGGATCTACAGTAAATGGCTCTTGATTTGTATGGTTACATAAAATTTTAAACATTTTTACCTTTATATTGCATTCAAATGATTTGGTTGTCTATGTAGATTTATACATATTTAATTCTATACACAGAAATATTTTATATGTGTTAAACATTAATTTAAAAAAATTGAACATATTTATACAGAAGTAATGTAAAGGGGTCGATTTATTATGCAGCGGATGCTGTTTCCTACCACCATCGTTTCAGGTCCACCTGAAACGTAAGTTAAGAAGCAGCGGTCGTAAGATACGATCTGGATGATTGACACACCTGCTAGCGGCCGCCAGTGAGCAGGGGGAGGCATTGCACAAGCACTAGAAATGCTTTTGTTTATGCTGTCGGCATTTAGCGAGGTAGAGCGGACATGATTCGCTACAGCGAATTATGTCCGCTTGATCATTAGTATGTCTACCCCAAAGAATCAACTGTCTAAATTCTATAAAATATAATGGCATCAACACTATTAGTGGGTCTATACAATCAGTGTTGTACAGATGAGGTCTCCTGGTTGTTTATTTCTTCTCCTTTGAGAAGGTTCCAATGGGAGGCAAAGGGTAAGTGATAGCTAGGTGGGGTGAGAGAAGAGGGATAAAGGGGAAATTCCCCACCTAGACACTACTGGTATCAGCTGGAAACATACAACATATCCTAACATCCCCTCTTGCCCTTCCAGGTGAGGTCTGGGCTCCCTTTCCTAATCTCATAGGTCCTCCACTCAATTGTTCTGTTATCAGTGGTGGAATGTAATTGCTAAAGTGGGATCTCAATGCAGTAGAATTACATAATTAACAAGTATATAATGAAAAGATAATACAATAGCACTTACTCTGAATTTTAAGGACGCAATCCGATATACAGCGTAGTTTGCAGCGCAAGCGAGGGAACCCCCGCCGCCCGCAGTTTCAGCTCGCAACTCGAGCTATCCTATATACGGCGCCGTCAGAGGCTAAAGTGCCGTAAGTCTGACAAACCAGCGATGTCCAGAAATCTACGTAAGTACAAATTTCTGGAGTCGCCAATGAATTACGGCACTTTAGAAACTGCCGGCGCCTACAAAACCTGGCTAAAGTATGAAGTCACCCGCACTGTCTAACACGCCTCCCAAACATAGCCCAACACGTCTAACCCTCTATCCGCTATCCCCCCTCACTATCCTAACAATACAAAATGTATAAACCCCTAAACCGCCGCTCCCGGACCCCCGCCGCCAGCTAATAAAGTTATTAACCCCTAAACCGCCGCTCCCGGACCCCGCCGCCAGCTAATAAAGTTATTATCCCCTAAACCGCCGCTCCTGGACCCCGCCGCCAGCTATATTAAATATATAACCCCCTAAAGTGAGCCCCTTACACTGCCGCCATCTACCTTACCTACCCCCTAAAGTGAGCCCCTACCCCGCCGCCATCTATTTTAAAATTATTAACCCCTAATTTAATCCCCCTACACCGCCGCCACCTATATTCAATTATTTAACCCCTAATCTAATCCCCCTACCCCGCCGCCACCTATATTAAACTATTTAACCCCTAATTTAATCCCCCTACACCGCCGCCAGCTATATTAAATTAATTAACCCCTAATCTAATCCCCCTACCCCGCCGCCACCTATATTAAATTATTTAACCCCTAAAATACTAAACTATCCCTACCACTAAACCTAAGTCTAACCCTACAAATAGCCCTGAAAAGGGCTTTTTGCGTGACATTACCCCAAAGTAAACTGCTCTATTGCCAGCCCTTAAAAGGGCTTTTTGCGGGGCTTTCCCCCAAAGAATTCAGCTCTTTTGCCAGCCCTTAAAAGGGCTTTTGGTGGGGCTTTGTCACAAAGTAAACAGCTCTCTTGCATGTAATCTAAATCCCCCTACACCGCCGCCACCTATAATAAATGTATTAACCCCTAATCTAATCCCCCTACACCGCCGCCACCTATATTAAACACATTAACCCCTAATCTAATCCCCCTACACCGCCGCCAGCTATATTAACTATATTAACCCTAATTATATTAGGGTTAATATAGTTAATATAGTTATTATATTATATATATTAACAATATTAACCCTAATTATATTAGGGTTAATATAGTTAATATCGTTATTATATTATATATATATTAAGTATAATAACCCTATCTAACTCTAACATCCCTAACTAAACTCTTATTAAAATAAATCTAATATTAATATTATTAATTAAAATATTCCTATTTAAATCTAAATACTTACCTATAAAATAAACCCTAAGATAGCTACAATATAATTAATAATTACATTGTAGCTATTTTAGGGTTTATATTTATTTTACAGGTAACTTGGTATTTATTTTAACTAGGTACAATAGCTATTAAATAGTTAATAACTATTTAATAGCTACCTAGTTAAAATAATTACCAATTTACCTGTAAAATAAATCCTAACCTAAGTTACAAATACACCTACACTATCAATAAATTCAATAAACTACAAATATCTAAACTAAAATACAATTAAATAAACTAAACTAAATTACAAAAAAAAACCACTAAATTACAAAAAATAAAAAAAAGATTACAAGATTTTTAAGCTAATTACACCTATTCTAAGCCCCCTAATAAAATAATAAAGCCCCCCAAAATAAAAAAATTCCCTACCCTATTCTAAATTAAAAAAAAGTTACCAAGTTACCTGTAAAATAAATATAAACCCTAAAATAGCTACAATGTAATTATTAATTATATTGTAGTTATCTTAGGGTTTATTTTATAGGTAAGTATTTAGATTTAAATAGGAATATTTTAATTAATAATATTAATATTAGATTTATTTTAATAAGAGTTTAGTTAGGGATGTTAGAGTTAGATAGGGTTATTATACTTAATATATATATATATAATATAATAACTATATTAACCCTAATATAATTAGGGTTAATATAGTTAATATATATAATATAATAACTATATTAACTATATTAACCCTAATATAATTAGGGTTAATATATTTAATATAGCTGGCAGCGGTGTAGGGGGATTAGATTAGGGGTTAATACATTTATTATAGGTGGCGGCGGTGTAGGGGGATTTAGATTAGATGCAAGAGAGCTGTTTACTTTGTGACAAAGCCCCACCAAAAGCCCTTTTAAGGGCTGGCAAAAGAGCTGAATTCTTTGGGGCAAAGCCCCGCAAAAAGCCCTTTTAAGGGCTGGCAATAGAGCAGTTTACTTTGGGGTAATGTCACGCTAAAAGCCCTTTTCAGGGCTATTTGTAGGGTTAGACTTAGGTTTAGTGGTAGGGATAGTTTAGTATATTAGGGGTTAAATAATTTAATATAGGTGGTGGCGGGGTAGGGGGATTAGATTAGGGGTTAATTAATTTAATATAGCTGGCGGCGGTGTAGGGGGATTAAATTAGGGGTTAATAATTTTAAAATAGATGGCGGCGGTGTAAGGGGCTCACTTTAGGGGGTAGTTTAATGTAGTTGGCAGCGGGGTAGGAGCTCACATTAGGGGGTTCTACTTTTATTGTAGGTGGCGGCGGGGTCCGGGAGCGGCGGTTTAGGGGTTAATAACTTTATTAGGGATTGTGGCGGGGGATCGCGGTTGACAGGTAGATAGACTTTGCGCATGCGTTAGGTGTTAGGTTTTATTTAGCAGATCACGGGTGACAGCTAGATAGACATTGCGCATGCGTTAGGTGTTAGGTTTATTTTGTAGCTAGTTTAGGGAGTTACGGGGCTCCAATAGACAGCGTAACGCTTACTACGGCTGCTTTTTGTGGTGAGGTGAAAATGGAGTAAGATTTCTCCATATTCGCCACGTAAGTCCTTACGCTGCATATTGGATACCAAACTGCGCTGGTTTGGTATACCTGCCTATGGCCCAAATAACTACGGGCGACGGCAGAAATATACGAGGATAACTTCTAGGTTACGCCGTATATAGGATACCAAACCAGCGCAAAATTCAGCGTCGCCGGCATTTGCGGGCGACGCTGCATATCGGATCGGGCCCTAAATAAGCAGTAGATTTTTTTCTCCCATGTATCATGTGACAGACATCATGATCAGCCTATCACAGATTAGTATACGTATACCCTTTGATTATACGTATACATTTAATTTAGCATAATAATGTTTAAACATTCATTTTAAATCTTAGATTTTTATTAACGGTTTTATGTTACTATAAAGCTAATTTATGACAACTCTCTTGTAGATAAGCACAGTAGGTGAACTGAGATGGCTTCACATAAATATTATATTTTAGAATTGCCAACAGATATTACATTGTCATTTGCATTCTAGTGTTTCCTAATAAAGCTTTAAACTACTTCACTGCTGTGCTGGAGCCAATTTTATCAAATGCAAAATATGGTAAACTAGTGTTAAAGCCCGTGTACACGGGCCAAAATGATTTTTTTTTTTTTTTTTTTTTATTCAAAAAAATAACATAAGATATAAACATTAAAGTAGACATAAAGTCATATTTTTATTTATAGTAAATTAAATTAAAATAAAGTTTAATTTGTACATGAAGAATATTGTTGCTCTAAATAATACAAAATTACTTCTAACTAATTAAAAATACACAACTTATTTATTTATTTATTTAAAGTATATTTCTTTATAAACAATGTTTTTTGTAAAAATTTTATCACTGTTTGGTAATATCTTTCCTTGCTTTGAACTTTGAAGTATCTTAATTTTGACATCAGATGATGTACGAACTCGAGACATTGCAACATAAAGTTGTCCATGACTGAATACTGGTTCTGGAAGAAATATTCCTACTTTGTCTAACGTTTGACCTTGTGATTTGTTGATGGTCATTGCAAATGCAAGTTTGATTGGAAACTGTCTCCTTCGTAAAATGAATGGTAGTTCAGTGTTGGCAGGGGCTAAATCTATTCTTGGAATAAACACCATTTCTTTTTTAGCTGTTCCTGTGATTACTTCTGCAATTAATAGATTTGGCTTAAGATCTTTAACTATCAATCTTGTTCCATTGCACAGACCTCTTTTTGTGTTCAGATTTCTGAGCAACATAATAATACTTCCCAATTTTATTTTTAACTTATGAAGAGGCATTCCTGATGGAGCTAATTCGTTTAGAAACTCTATGGGATAGTTTTGTGCATCTTCATCTGTCTGATCATCAATTGAATCTGTACTCAGATATATTTTTTCATCACCATCGAGTATATTTAATACATGCTCATTGATTTGATCAACATGACAATTTTTTGTACACAAAATGGCCTTTTTTGAAAAACTGTGAAGATCAGATGGAAGAAGTCTTTTTCCAAAAATTTCAGATATGATACAATCATGGCATATTAATTTGGAAGGGATCTCAACTAAATCCTCAGGAAGGCCCTCTGAATTATTTAATGAACCCTGTCCTAATTTTAGTAGCCAATTGCTAAATTCTGGATCCACTGAACGCACATTATTCTTCAATTTTAAAATTTTGAATTTATCCCAGTGATCATAGAACTTTATAGTAGCTTCCACAATAGCAGTTCTATTGCAATGAGGAAGAACTGGGAGTGTTTGTCTGAAGTCTCCACCAAGGAGTATAACTTTTCCACCAAATGGCTTATTGTTCTGCATAATTTCCTGAAGGAGCTTATTTACACATTTTAGAGCTATACCGGGTGTCATTGAGGCCTCATCCCAAATAAGCAATTTAGCATTACGTATGAACTCTGCATCTTTTGAAGTCATTCTCATATTTGATGTTGATGTTTCCAGTAATGGAATTGGAAGCTTAAACTGTGAATGGTAAGTTCTGCCACCATCAAGGAGATTAGCTGCTATTCCTGTAGAGGCAACAGGAAGAACTCCATCTGTGCGTCCACGTAAAGTACTCAATAATGTTTTATATAAATAAGTCTTGCCACTTCCACCAGGTCCATCAATAAAAAAACATCTGTGTGGTAAATTTTCATTATCAATTGCAGACATTACATTGTCAAATGCAGCTTTTTGCTCGATGTTTAATGCTTCTTGAAGTTGTGCTCCAACTTGGGCTTCCAACTGTGTAACATAGTTGAATTGCATTTCTGGAATGAAGTTTGATGGATTGGGTAGTCCAAAATCTTCACAACGTTTACCATGCAATATGAGAACATTTTGAATATCTGTTAATGCCAAATTTTTGCAACTTTTGCAATCATCAATGTGGTCTTCATGACGTGAATAATCTTCATAAAGATCATGTTTGTATTTTTCAAAGAGTTGTGGGACATTAGGTGGGACAACAAAGATACACAAATAAGCAAACAGTTCCCTCATTTGTTTAGGCATTTGTTGAGATGCTGATTTGTTAAGTGTAAGATCCCATGTAGCGTCGTCATCTAAAAGTGAAAGCTTTTGGGCAGCTTCTTTGAATGTGTGACAAACTTGTCCATTAACAGTTCGTAAGTCCTTAAAGGATATTGCTCCTTTTAAGTGCAAGAGCAGTAACCTCAAACAAAATCTCTCCAAATCTGATGAAATATTTACATTATACAATCTGCCAATTGTTGTATTTGCTCCTCTTTGTCTTGGATTCCACTTACGGGTTTTTACATCAAATACAAAATGTTGAGGAATGTCAGAGTAAAAAAATTCACGTGCCGCATTATTATCCACATTCAACTTAAAGTATGCTGTCAAAGTGGTATCCCTGTCTTGTGCCTTTTCTGCAGCTAATTGTACGTTTTCATTATGGAAATATACATCTTGTTCGCCTGGAAGATGAACTTGAAGTCTTATTATTGTATGTGTTTGATGGTGCATCAAAAAACCATACAACCTCCAAACAGCTTCAGGAGCACTGACATATCTTGTGTCCAAAAAATTTTGAATTTCATCATGCTGTAGTGTATTATGTTCCTTAATGGAAATATTTGCACAATCGTAACCTTTATATACATATTTGAAGAGATATTTAACACTTTTAACAGAAACACAACTCTCTACATTTATATGGCAGTTGTATTTCAAGCAGAAGTATGGGCTATATGGAACTACCCATGAGTTGTCAATTTTTTTCCCTTTGACAATTACAGTGGTCTCATTTTTTTGTCTCCGATATCGCGGATATCCATCAACATTAAGTTTCTTCTTGAAAAATTTTCCGAAAATTCTTGCTGCAATTACCATCAACCATGCATGGAGAATTTAAATTATGTTCTCCACATGGACCGTGTATCATATGCTTTATTACAATAGCATGTAGTCTTGGATAAATATGTTCATCAGGAATTTCAGCTGATATAAAAGTGTCAATGGTTTCAGCATCATTTGGCTTGTCTTCGGCTTTCAATATTAAAAGGATATGAGCATGTGGTAATCCTCTTTTTTGAAACTCTATTACATGCACTTTTGCGCAAGGACTTCCAAGAACATGTTTGTTCAAGATATCATTCAAAAGAGAATTTAATTTGAGATTGAAAACTCTTGCTACCAAATCTGGTCTGAACTCCACTGCTTGACCTTCTAATAGGTTATCAAGTATCTCAGGCCATTTAGGGTTGCAGGTCATGGTGATGAAGTAATCCGGTTTTCCATATTTTCTAACAATGGCCATAGCATCATGGTAGTTTTGGGCCATATTTCGTGGACTTCCCTGAAAAGATGATGGCAAAATAACTGCTTTTCCAGGCATCAGGCCCTGTGCAGCAGCCTCACTTTGAATGTAATCCATTAATCCTGTATATTTTTCAATGCGAAGATTAGATTGATTTTGACGTATATAGTTGAGTCTGTTGGCCTCAGTCTTGACATAAGCATCAACAAAGTACTGCTGCGTCAACTTGCCAGCACTAAGGAAAGGATTGAATTGATCCCTAATTGAAATTCTGTAAGAGTAGTATTTCATTTGGCTAACTCTTATCCTTGGATTGGTGGTTACTCTTCTTTGTACATCACTAATTGATGTTGGCCTGTAGTTAAGAGCAATATTGGAACCCCAACTTTGGTCCCCATATGGAAACAACAAAGGATACAGCAATGGTTCAAGATTAGGATCTAAAACACTTATTCTTTCAGTTTTTTTTGTTTGATCTGTAGATCGGCAATGAATAAGAAGGTCACGTTCAAGAGGAGGTTCACCATCAGAATTTTGGAAAATAACAGCAACCTCATTAACTCTTTGTACGTTATATCTTCGGTAATCTGATGTTCTGTCCTGCAGAATTACCATTGAAACTTTAGAATTTTGAACTCCATTTAAAGATGCTTCATGGATGCATTCTTGCTCTACCTCATAGAGCATTTTACATGCTTTTGCAAAAGGGTTATACTGAGACATATATGAACTTAACTCCCTCAAAAGTTCAATGTGACATCCTGAATTTTCTTTTAGTGCTGCTCGTTGGTCCGCAGCTTCCTCAGGACTCAAAATGTAGAGTTGTGCAAATTTGCGTTGATCATCATTTTCTGGATGCAAAGCACCAGATCGGTGATAAATTTGGCCATTTATTCTAAAACAGTATGGGCCATATCCTGGAGGTGGTGCAATGTTTGCTCCCATTGATGCAAACGCCAATGCACTATTTATAGAACGGATATTTTGCATAAAATTCTTTGAATGTGTGTGTTGTCCAGTCATTAGTTGTTGGATCAGTGGTGAAATTTGTATATGAGGTAATGTTATTTTTCCTTTATTGCAGCATTTATTAAAAAGCTTATCGCTTGGTTGTTCCTCTGGAAAATGCTTTGCCATGCAAAATTTGCAATAAACATTAAGTTGACCACATGTGTGCATCGGAACATTGTCTTCATTAAATAGTGAATGGTTATAACTTTTGTTATATTGATTAGTGATAGTGATGTTAGTACTATTTTTTTTTTTTTTCTACGTGCAGCAGAACGTGATCTTTGCATGTCCAGTTGGAGACATTTTTCCTGAGCAGTCATATTGGCCCTACAAATCCGTTTTTTTGAAGAATCCTTTTTGCGTAGAGTTACCCTTTGTTGTTCAGTCATATGTGTCCGTCGTATACGTTGAGTTTCTTTTCTTCTACGTTTAACGTTTTCTGCATCTTCCTGTGTTAAAATTCTTTTAGGAGGCATTCTTCTATTTTTATGTTTATGCAGCACTCTTTAGTTTGTTTTAAAGACTTTTTTTTTTTTTATGCACTTCTTTGTAGTCACTTTTTTTTATTTAGTATATATGTTTTTTAAGGTTTATTATTATTAGGCACTCTTTATTGCCTTTTTTATGCTGTATATATGTTTTTTTAAATAGGTTTGTTATAATGCTGCTTATGTAGTATTAGGCACTCTTTATTGCCTTTTTTATGTTGTATATATGGTTTTTTTTTATAAATTTTTTATAATGCTGCTTATGTAGTATTAGGCACTCTTTATTGCCTTTTTTATGCTGTTTATGCAGTGTCTTTATTTGTTTTAGGCAGTCTTTTAGGCACTCTCTTTGTTATATCGGCAGTCTTTATTTTGTATTAGGCAATGTTAGGCACACTTTTTTTTTTTAGACAATCTTTATTTTGTTTAACAAAGTCTTAGGCACTCTTTACTTTGTTTTATACACTTTTTATTTTGTTTTTGGCAGTGTTATTTTTTTTTAATGCAGTCTTAGGCACTCTTTATTTTGTTGTAGACATTAGGCGTGTTTATGCTGCTTATGTAGTATTAGGCACTCTTTATTGCCTTTTTTATGCTGTTTATGCAGTCTCTTTATTTGTTTTAGGCAGTCTCTTTATTTCCCTTTTTTTTAGGCACTCTCTTTGTTATATCGGCAGTCTTTATTTTTTCAGATAGTCTTTATTTTGTATTAGGCAATGTTAGGCACACTTTTTTTTTTTTAGACAATACACTTTTTGTTTTTTTTTTGGCAGTTTTAATTTTTTTTCATGCAGTCTTAGTCACTCTTTATTTTGTTGTAGACATTAGGCGTGTTTGTCACTCTTTACTTTGTTTTAAACACTTTTTTTTTTTATGCACTTTTTTTATACACTTTTTTTTTATGCAGTATATATGTTTTTTACGGTTTATTAGTATTAGGCACTCTTTATGGGCTTTTTTATACAGTATATATATTTTTTCTTAAAAATGTTTGTTATAATGCTGCTTATGTAGTATTAGGCACTCTTGATTGCCTTTTTATGCAGTATATATGTTTTTTACGGTTTCTTAGTAACTTTGTTTTTTGCAGTCTTAATTTTTGTTCATGCAGTCTTAGGCACTCTTTATTTTCTTGTAGACATTAGGCGTGTTTGTCACTCTTTACTTTGTTTTAAACACTCTTTTTTTTGTATTATGTCCTTTTTTTAAGACACTTTTTTATGCAGTATATATGTTTTTATATGTTTTCTTAAAAAGGTTGATTAAAATTCAGCTTATGTAGTATTAGGCACTCTTTATTGGCTTTTTTATGCAGTATATATGATTTTTTTTTACAAAGGGTTAATTATAATGCTGCTTATGTAGTATTAGGCACTCTTTATTGCCTTTTTTATGCAGTATATATGTGTTTTTTTCAAAGAGTTTATTATAATGCTGCTTATGTAGTATTAGGCTCTTTTTTTGCCTTTTTTATTCTGTATATATGTTTTTTAAAAAATGTTTCTTATAATGCTGCTTATGTAGTATTAGGCACTCTTTATTGCCTTTTTTATGCAGTATATATGTTTTTTTTTTTTTCAAAGGGTTTATTATAATGCTGCTTATGTAGTATTAGGCGCTCTTTATTTCCTTTTTTTTTTATTTGTATAGAGACTTTTTATATGTGCAGTGCAGCACAGTGTTGTGCTGTTTTATGTGCCTATTTTTTCTTTTAAAGTAATATAGTTATGTTATAAGTGCTGTGCAGCACAGTATTGAGCTCTTTTATGAGCTTATGACTAAAATATTTCTTTTCTATGTGCTGTTAGCACAGTGTTGTGCTCTTTTATGAGCCTATTAATCCTTTTTTATTTTTAAAACCTAAAATTTATTTTTTGATCCTATTAAGGTTTTTTTTTGGGGGTTTTTTTTTTTAAACTACTATGTGCTGTTAGCACAGTGTTGTGCTCTTTAATATATCCGCACAGTAGTATGTGCTATGTAGCACATACATAAGTCCTGAGCCTATTATTCCTTTTTTTTGTATGTGCTGTTAGCACAGTGTTGGGCTCTTGTATGAGGCTATTATTGTTTTTTTTGTATGTGCTGTTAGCACAGTGTTGTGCTCTTGTAAGAGGCTATTATTCCTTTTTTTTTAAAAAACTAAAATATATATTTTGTATGTGCTGTTAGCACAGTGTTGAGCACTTTTATGAGCTTAATAATGTTTTTTTTTTTTTTTTTTTAAATGAGCATATATTTGTTTTGTATGTGCTAGGTTTTTTTTTTTAGTATGTGCTATTTAGCACATACATAAGTCCTGAGGTATTTTATTGTTACTATGTACTATGTAGCACATACATAAGTCCTAAGTCGTGAGCTAATTGTTTTTAATATGTGCTATGTAGCACATACATAAGTCCTGAGGGCATTTTTTTTTTTACAATTTTTTGTTTAAACTAAAATTTGTAAACTAAAGAGCAAATGTGAGGTATTTTTTTTGACTATGTACTATGTAGCACATACATAAGTCCTAAAATTTTTAAAGAGGTTTTTTTTTTTTTGTTAAATGTAGATATTTTTTTTTTGCTAATTGCGGATCTTTCAAATAATGACCTTTCTCAGCATAAGTGCTGAGGTAAATTTTTTCCTGAGGGACTTTTTTTTTCAACAATTTTTTTTTTAAACTAAAATTTTTAAACTAAAGAGCAAATGTGAGGTATTTTTTTTTACTATGTACTATGTAGCACATACATAAGTCCTAAAATTTTTAAATATTTTTTTTTTTTTGTTAAATGTAGATTTTTTTTTGCTAATTGCGGATCTTTCATATAATGACCTTTCTCAGCATAAGTGCTGAGGTAAATTTTTTCCTGAGGGACTTTTTTTTTCAACAATTTTTTTTTTAAACTAAAATTTTTAAACTAAAGAGCAAATGTGAGGTATTTTTTTTTACTATGTACAAATTTTTAAACTAAAGAGCAAATGTTTAAAGTAAATGTTTTTTTTTTTTATGTTAAATGTAGATATTTTTTTTTTGCTAATTGCAGAGCTTTCAAATAATCTCAGTGCCAGTGCAAAAGAAATGCGCAGCATAAGTCCTGAGGTAATTTTTTTCCTGAGGGCATAAAATTTCAAGACCCAATTATTTTCAACTAAAGTAAAGAGGTTCAAGAGCCAATTCTTTTAAAGTAAAGTAAAGAGGTTTTTGTTTTTTGGTTAAATGTCGGTTTTTTTTTGCGGAGCTTTGAAATGAAGACCTTTCTCAGTGCCAGTGCAATAGAAATGCGCAATGTATTATGGCTCGCGACGCTTTTAACGGCTAGTTGCGTGCGCGTGGGTTCGCGTGCGCGTGCGCATGCGCATTGAGGCTAAGTGGGTTGTGAATGGCTAGGGCTTCGCGTGCGCATGCGCGTTCGCATTGCTAGTAGGCTAACGGCTAAGGTTCGCGTGCGCGTGCGGGGGGCATTGCTAGTAGGCTAACGACTAAGGTTCGCGTGCGCGTGCGCGGGGCTCAAATCAAAGTGCTAACAAACAATGGGGCTCAAATCAGTTTTGTGAGTGTGCGGTAAGGTTCGCGTGCGCGTGCGCGTGCGGGGGGCTCAAATCAAAGTGCTAACAAACAATGGGGCTCAAATCAGTTTTGTGAGTGTGCGGTAAGGTTCGCGTGCGCGTGCGGGGGGCTCAAATCAAAGTGCTAACAAACAATGGGGCTCAAATCAGTTTTGTGAGTGTGCGGTAAGGTTAATCAAAGTGCTAACAAACAATGGGGCTCAAATCAGTTTTGTGAGTGTGCGGTAAGGTTCGCGTGCGCGTGCGGGGGGCTCAAATCAAAGTGCTAACAAACAATGCTAAGTGGGTTGCGCGTGTGAACAGCTGGCCAAGGGTGCGCGTGCAGCGGCAAGAGTTTGTCTGAACTGCGCATGACGGCTTCAGACAAACTCTTGTCTTTTATAATATAGGATAGCAAGTCAGGAGTAATTATATCTTAAATATTACCTACACCCTTCTATACATTTCTTTGACTGCCCAGTACAGGTGATGAGAAACCGTAAAGGAGGGACATATTGGCCCCTATTTAAGAAAGTCTGGCGGACCTGATCCGACAGTGCGGATCAGGTCTGCCAGACCTCGCTCAATACGGCGAGCAATATGCTCGTCGTATTCAGCATTGCACCAGCAGCTAACAAGAGCTGCTGGTGCAACGCCGCCCCCTGCAGACTCGATCGGGTTGATTTCCGGCATTGTCTGTCTGCCTGCTCAGAGCAGGTAGACAGGTTATGGAGCAGCGGTCTTTGTGACCGCTGCTTCATAACTGCTGTTTCTGGTGAGCCTGCAGGCTCGCCAGAAACACGGGACATTCGGAGCTTGATAGATAGGCCCCCTAGACTCTTTTGAAGCAGATTTATATTTGTGGTTTGACAATAGTGAATACACATTAGTGGTGGTTACATTATAAGGCACAACTGGGGGAAATTACTCTTGAACAGGGGTACAAACAAGTATCTAGACATTACTCTCTTTTATATTTATTTTAGGGTTTCTTGCATTTAGTACCAGATTACAAGTAGTGTGCTAATGATAACGTGGCCGTGATAACCAATATCGCTGGACCACACTACCATTAGTGTGCAACTTTGATATTACAAGTCCATAGTAAACCTGATAGGGTGTAGTCTATACTTTCAATTAATATTGTAACGTGCAAATTTGTGCTGGTATTACAAGTCGAAAGTTATAGTTAGCACTCGAGTGCAAACCAAAACTGCACTAGAATATTTAGCACAATTTGAGACCTGTAGAAAACTGTAAGGGTTAAAAAAAAGTTGCACAAAACACATCCAAAACACATTGAAATAATAAAGTATTATACATATATACACTTTTTAATGAAGCATATTTCATATAAATAATTTAAAAAGGTTAAATGGGATATGGTATATGGCAAACTGTTAGAAAGGGCTCCAATGTATGTGTTGTAGATATGTGTATATCTGTGTGTGTATATATATATATGTATATATATGTATGTATGTATATATGTCCATATAAGTGTATACATGTGTATTTATGTGTTTAATTTATGTTTATATGTGTAAATATGTATGTGCACACATATATACACATATGAACACATAAATACACATGTATACACATTTCTGAGCCCTTCCCAGTCAAATACCTTGAAACATACTATATCATTTTTATTCATTTTAATGTGTTTTGAATAGAAATACTTCCAATGTTCTTCACAAAAAATGTCCTTTTTATTTTAAAATATATATTTTTCTATATATCTGTGTATACAATATATATATATATATATATATATATATATATACACACAGTATATATATATATATATATATATATATATATATATATGTATATATTCAAATAAATATATAGGTATAGCTATATAGTACAAAAAATATTTATATATATATATATATATATATATATATATATATATATATATATAGTCATGGCCAAAAATATTGGCACCGCTGCATTTCTGTCAGATAATGCACCACATCACCCAGAAAATTGTTGTAATTACAAATGTTTAGGCATTCTCATGTTTATTTCTTTTGTTTGTATTGGTATGACACAAACAAGGTGGAGAAAAAATCTGACACATTCCACGCAAAATTGCAAAAATGTACTGGACAAAATTATTGGTATTCTCAATTTAATATTTGGTAGCACACCCCTTGGAAAAAACAACTGAAATCAATCACTTCCTGTAACCATCAATGAGTTTCTTATACCTCTCTACTGGGATTTTGGACCACTCTTCTTTCGCCAGCTCCTCCAGGTCTCTCAGATTGGAAAGGTTCCTTTTCCCAACTGCTGTTTTGAGATCTCTCCATCTTTCATAATGCCATTGCCATGCACACAGTCAAGACATCCAGTGCCTGAAGCAGCAAAGCAACCCCAAAGCATCAGTGAACCTCCACCATGTTTGACTTTAGGCGCCTCATTTATTTTTCTGAAAACAGTAGCATGATGGGCTTTACCAAAAAGCTGTCATTTTGTTTCGTCTGTCCACAGCACATTCTCCCAAAAGGATGTTGGCTTCCTCAGGTAAGTTTTGGCAAACTCGAATCTGGCTTTTTTATGTTTCTGTGTCAGCAGTGGGGTCCTCCTGGGTCTCCTACCATTGCGTCCCTTTTCATTCAGATGGCAAAGTATAGTGAGAGCTGACACATTTGTACCCTGTGTCCGAAGGTCAGCTTGAATTTGTCTGGAAGTTGACTGAAGTTCTTTATCCACCATTTGAATAATTCTTCGTTGCAATCTTTGATCAATTTTTCTTTTAAATTTTTCTTTCGTCCATGTCCAGGAAGATTAACTACACTGCCATGGGCTGTAAACATCTTGACAATGTTGCACACAGTAGACACAGGAACAATAAGATCTCTGGAGATGGACTGTAACCTTGAGATTGTCCATGCTTTTCCACAATTTTTGTTCTCAAATCTTCAGACAATTCTTTGCTGCTCTTTCTCTTCTCCATGCTCAGTGTGGCACACAGAGACACACAACAGAAAGGTTTAGTCCATTTTTCACCATTTTAATTGGTTGCCGCTGTGATTTCTATATTGTCAGCACCTGTTAATTGATACAGGTGAGTTTAATTACAAATTACAGGAGCATCACAAACTTGGATTGCAATTATTTCTTCCAATTTTGAGAAGGTGCCAATAATTTTGTCTAGACCATTTTTGGAGTTTGCGTGGAATGTGTCAAATTTGGCTTTTTCGTCTTCACTTTTTTGTGTCATACCAATACAAACTAAAGAAATAAATATGAGAATGCCTAAACATTTGTAATTGCAACAATTTTCTGGGGGGAAGTGGTGCATTCTCTGACAAAAATGCAGGACTGCCAATATTTTTGTCCATGACTAAATATATATATATAGAGAGAGAGAGAGAAATATATATTTTAACATCAAAAGAGCGTTTTTTATATGTGAAGAACAATGGAATGCAAAGTATTCATAACTAACTTCAGGTTTAGCGCATTTGGTTGACCGCTGTGTCAGGTGAGTGTGTGAGCGATAACCATTTTTTTACAGCATGCCCCATAGAAGTCTATGAAGAGAAGTAAACGCAGTCACAGTATCCAAAGTCCTGAAGTTTTTACTTTCAACTAGTAATACGCACTCTAACCTGGCCGCAATTAAGTTTTACTTTGTGCACAGTTAGCGTGCAAGCTTAAAAGTTATTTAGCGCCCCACTTATAATCTGGCCCATAATCAGTATACCATATCATTGTATAGAAGATGCACCTTTATAACACACACAGCAAACTCCTACGCGTATCCAACATATGTGTTACTAAAGAATTCACATCCATGTGACCCAATATAAACAAAACGTATACTAATATATACAGTATATCTGTAACTGGAAAAAAATGGATGCATATATAAAGACAGCACTCCTAATACTCCTATAAATGTAATGGATTAAGGGTAAGAGTATTAAAATATAATATCTTTTTTGTTGACCCGTTTTTTCCTATGCTTCATATAATTATTAATAACTTTTTAATTAACTTACATTGCTCTCAATTCATAAAACTTACAGAGATAAAGTAGAGTACCATCTGTGTGGAAACTTTTATGTAGTTATTGTTTGCTGTTCTAACCACCTTTCAATACTCCTCCCTTCTCATAACCAGCAGCGGTTGTAGACCATGAAATCTGACTACAAAGGCCTCTATTTATCAAAGACATTGTGGATCAGGTCTGCCAGACCTCGCTGAATGAGGAGAGCAATACGCTCTCCGTATTCAGCATTGCACCAGCAGCTCACAAGAGTTGCTGGTGCAACGCCGCCCCTGCAGACTCGTGGCCAATGGGCCGCCAGCAGGGAGGTGTCAATCAACCCGATCGAACTCGATCGGGTTGATTTCTGGCGATGTCTGTCCACCTGCTCAGAGCAGGCGGACAGGTTATGGAGCAGTGGTCTTTGTGACTGCTGTTTCATAACTGCTGTTTCTGGCGAGTCTGAAGACTCGCCAGAAACAGGGGCCGTCAAGTTCCTTTCGGAGCTTGATAGATAGGCCCCAAAGAATCAAGTATGTAGCAGGTACAAGCAAGGGGTCTTATCTTCTACTACCAATTCATATTTGTTAAGACCCCTTTACTTCTCTCCTGACTCTATGAAGAACTCTGGGTGAGTAAAACCGCACTACCTTAGAGGTTTGGGGGTGCATTGCACCATATTGAACAGACAATACTCATAACCTCCTTGGCACTAGTGTTCGTATCTGCATGGACACCTCTGTCTTCTCACTGTCACCTTGATTAGAATGTAGAAACTGAAAGCTGTCCCCAGATGTTATAACATCTCTAAAATTTCAAAGGGCTCACTTGGTGTCAACTTCCCAAAAAATATTCTTATCTACTCAAATTTGAAAGAAAATAACATATTCAGCATTTTCTAAGACATTTATATTTACTGCAGCATTTTATGAAGAGTGCAGCCAGCAGCAGTCTCACTTCCTTTTTAGATATTTTTATACTTCTATTTATTTATAACTATTCCTGAGAACATTTGTTAGCTGTTTGCTGTGCAACCAATCTACATTGTGAAGTAATATAAATAAGCTCATTTTATTAAAAGGCAAGTCCATTATAGATTTGTTTGTTTTCTAACACTTCAGTTCCCTAACCTCACCAACACAGACCCTACAATTGCATTAAGGAATTTGTCTAATATAAAGCTATTTATTAAAAGGGATATGAAACCCTTTTTTTTCCCATGATTCATTAGAGCATGCACTTTTAAATAACTTTATAATTTACTTCTATTATGAATTTTTCTTGGTGTCTTTTGTTGAAAAGCAGGGGCTTATGCTTAGGAGCCAGTGTTATGGCAGATCATCCAATTCCTCAGATTAGCCAATCACATCGCTTCTGGTGACGTGGAATCAGCTGTTTGACCGCAAATTCACTCACTACACATGTGGTCCACCGTGTCACTGCATTCCAATTGCCACAAATCTGTCAGATCAGCCGAGTCTGAGCACAAATTCACTCATTGCGCATGCGCTCCACCGTAGTAAGCAAATCTCAACAATGGAACTGCTTGTTAACTAGACATATTTATGCTACACTGTAATTCCCCATCTTCACTAGTTTTTTTTTGCCTTCCTCTTGGGTGTTCAAGGGGGGCACCTGCTGATCCTCTGACATCCACTCCAAGAGAACCCAGTGGAATGAGGTTTACAAGGGGTTTTCACACTCGTTCAACTCCCCAGACAGAGGCAAAAAATATAGTGAAGATGGGGGAATTACAGTGCAGCATATATGTTTAATTAACAACGCAGTGACGTGCAGCGATTGGAATGCGGTGGAGCGCATGAGCAGTGATTGAATTTGCGGTCAGAAAGCTGAGTCCACATAACTGGAAGTGAAATGATTGGTTAATCTGAGGAACTGGATGATCTGTCAGAACACCGGCCCATTTCTGGAGCACTATATGGTAGCATTTTTGCAAGAATGTTTTCCATTTGCAAGAACACTAGCAGTACTATTTCCTATCATGCAGTGCTCCAGATGCCTACCTTGGTATCTCTTCAATACAGAATATCATGGGAATTAAGCAAATTTGATAATAGAAGTAAATTGGAAACTATCTCAAAATGGTATGCTATGAATCATAAAATAAACTATTTAGGTTTAATATGCCTTTAAATGGACATTAAACACTAAATAAATGCTAGATAGAATGAAGCATTCAAAGAAAAGATTTGTCTGAAAATAACATGTAGATGTATTTTTTTTAAAGTTGCATTAGCTGTTTAAACATTGACAAAATAAGTTTCCATCGGTTTTAGTTTCTATAATTTTAATGGGAGCTGCCATGTTGTAACTTAGGTTACCTTCTCTGCTGTGGCAAATTAGGGTCTGTTATAAATAGGTCACTAGAGTGTGCAGCCAATGGCTGTGAGGGATATAACAGTGTTCTGCTCTTCCATTTCTAACAGGAACTGAAAAGCTCACAATTTCAGAATAAAATTACAGGAAAAAGGAGACAAAATAAATATTGAAAGTATATTACAGTGTTTTATATATATATAGGATTTATCATTTTATATTACCATCTCAAAGTGTTTAATGTCCCTTTAAGGTTTCCAGCAGCCTATAAGTGTCCGGCTTCTACTAAAATTGTCCTCACTGTACTGATTGCAATATCATTTTCTGTAGCTTATTAAAGACTGAAGCAAAAATGGATGTGTAGAATTGTAAAAGAATTTCAACAGCCTCAGGATTACTATTAAAAAGAAAAAGGCATTCTGATTACAAGTAGTTGACTTTAGCTTGTGTTACAATTCATTTACTGATTTCAGTCTGCAAAAATATTACTGTATTAACTTGTTGGTGAATTAGTAAGAATCATTATTATTATCAATTCTGCGCTATGAAGAAAAAGCAAATCTGAAATCAATTTAAAGGGACAGTCTACAATAAAATTGTTATTGTTTAAAAAGATAGATAATGGGGCCGAATTATCAAGCTTGATACCCCTTGTACCGCTGCTCCATAACTTGTCCACCTGCTCTGAGGCGGCGGACAGAAATCAACACGATCGAAACAGAAATCAACAAGATCAAATACGATGGGGTTGATTGACACCCCCTGCTAGCGGGGGCGGTATTGCACAAGCAGTTCTGGTGAACTGCTTGTGTAATAATAAATGCTGACAGCGTATGCTGTCGGCATTTATCGATGTGCAGCGGACATGATAGACATGATAGCGGATTAAACTTCTACATTTCTGCCTGTTTCTACAGACAGCCTCTTAATCACATGCTTTTTTATTTGCTTTTCTCAACAGGAGACTGCTAGTTCATGTGGGCCATATAGATAACATTGTGATCACGCCCAAGGAGTTATTTAAGATTTAGCACAACTTAGTACTAAATGCAAGTCAATAGATAATAAATAAAAAGTCATGTGATCAGGGGGCTGTCAGAAGATGCTTAGATACAAGGTAATCACAGAGGTAAAAAGTATATTAATATAACTGTGTTGGTTATGCAAAACTGGTGCATGGGTAATAAAGGGATTATCTATCTTTTAAAACAATAAAAATTCTATTGTAGACTGTCCCTTTAAAGCATGGAATGTTGACGTTATTTGTCTATACTAATGGTCTTTCAAATATTAGACTTGTAAGGCAATGAGAATAATCAATCAAATGCTCACATTGTGTTCTTTTGAATGTTATGTCCTTTAAACAGACACTGATTGTAATCACTGGTTTTAAGATATTACATTCAAAAGAACAAAATGTAACATTTTATTGAAAGGACAAAACATATGTCCAGGGGACCCCCCATTTGAAGATCTTTATCATTTGGCTATTCCTAGCTATTTATCACCTAGATTACGAGTTTTGCATTAGAGGCTGTGTGGTGCTAACGAGCAGTTTATGCTCACCGCTCACTTACAGACAGCGCTGGTATTACGAGTTTTTACAAACCAGAGAAGAAGTGAGCGTTGAGCAAAATTTTGCTCCTTACCGCACTCCAATACCAGCGCTGCTTACGTTAGCGGTGAGCTGGTGTAACGTGCTTGTGCATGATTTCCCCATAGGAATCAACAGGGAGAGCCGGCTGAAAAAAAGTCTAACACCAGCAAAAAAGCAGCGTAAAACTCCTTAACGCAGCCCCATTGATTTCTATGGGGAAATACATTTTATGTCTACACCTAACATCCTAACATGAACCCCGAGTCTAAACACCCCTAATCTTACACTTATTAACCCCTAATCTGCCACCCCTGACATCGCCAACACCTACATTATAATTATTAACCCCTAATCTGCCACTCCGGACACCGCCGCCACCTACATTATACTTATGAACCCCTAATCTGCTGCCCCCAACATCGTCGACACCTACATTATATTTATTAACCCTTAATCTGCCGCTCTCAATGTCGCCGCAACCTACCTACACTTTTTCACCCCTAATCTGCCGCCCCCAACGTTGCCGCCACTTTAATAAACATATTAACCCCTAAACCACTGCACTCCCGCCTTGCAAACATTAGTTAAATATTATTAACCCCTAAATTGCCGGCCCTAACATCGCCGACACCTACCTACATTTATTAACCCCTAATCTGCCAACCCCAACGTCGCCGCCACTATATTAAAGTTATTAACCCCTAAACCTAAGTCTAACCCTAAACCTAACACCCCCTAACTTAGATATAATTAAAATAAATCGAAATAAAAATTCGTATCATTAACTAAATTATTCCTATTTAAAACTAAATACTTACCTATAAAATAAACCCTCAGCTAACTACAATATAACTAATAGTTACATTGTAGCTAGCTTAGGGTTTATTTTTATTTTACAGGCAAGTTTGTATTTATTTGAACTAGGTACAATAGTTATTAAATAGTTATTAACTATTTAATAACTACCTAGCTAAAATAAATGCAAAAGTACCTGTAAAATAAAACCTAACCTAAGTTACAATTACACCTAACATTACACTATAATTAAATTATTTCCATAAATTAAATACAATTAAATACAATTAAATTAAATTATCTAAAGTACAAAAAAAAACACTATATTACAGAAAATAGTAAACAAATTACAAGATTTTTAAATTAATTACACATAATCTAACCCCCCTAACAAAATAAAAAAGCCCCCCCAAAATAAAAAAGCCCTACCCTACACTAAATTACAAATAGCCCTTAAAAGGGTCTTTTGCGGGGCATTGCCCCAAAGTAATCAGCTCTTATACCTTTAAAATAAATTACAAATCCCCCCCAACATTAAAACCCACCACCCACACAACCAACCCTACTCTAAAACCCACCCAATACACCCTTAAAAAAAAAAAGATCACCTTACCGGGAGAAGTCTTCATCCAACCGGGCCGAAGTCCTCAACGAATCCGGCAGAAGTGGTCCTCCAGACGCGCAGAAGTGGTCCTCCAGACGGGCAGAAGTCTTCATCCAGACGGCATCTTCTATCTTCATCCATCCGGTGCGGTGCGGGTCCATCTTCAAGACATCCGACGCGGAGCATCCTCTTCTGACGACGTCTTCTTGTTTAATGAAGGTACCTTTAAGTGACGTCATCCAAGATGGCGTCCCTTCAATTCCGATTGGCTGATAGAATTATATCAGCCAATCGGAATTAAGGTAGAAAAAATCCTATTGGCTGATGCAATCAGCCAATAGGATTTAAGTTCAATCCTATTGGCTGATCGAATCAGCCAATAGGATTGAGCTTGCATTCTATAGGCTGATTGGAACAGCCAATAGAATGTGAGCTCAATTATGTAGCATTAGTATATAGTGTTGTGTATTAGGTGTACAAGTTTTCTGGTATACCACTCATTAAAAATAAATGTTATTTACTGCATGTATATAATATATATATATATATATATATATACACACAGTATATAATATATATATGTATATATAAAATATATATATATATATATATATATATATATATATATATATATATATATATATACACACATATACACAGTACTGTGCAAAAGTTTTAGGCAGGTTTGGAAAAAATGCTGTAAAATAAGAATGATTTAAAAAATGGAAATGTTAATAGTTTATTTTGATCAATTAATGAAAAGCAAAGTGATTGAAAAAAATAAAAATCTAAATCAAATCAATATTTGGTGTGACCACCCTTTACCTTCAAAATAGCATCAATTCTTCTAAGTACAGGTACATTACAGTTTTAAGGAACTCTGCAGGTAGGTTGTTCCAAACATCCAGGAGAACTAACCACAGATCTTCTGTGGATTTAGGCAGGCTCAGTTGCTTCTGTCTCTTTGTGTAATCCTAGAAAGACTCAATAAATGTTGAAATCAGGGCTCTGAGGGGGCCATACCATCAATTTCAGGTGCAGGACTCCTTGTTCTCAAAAGATAGTTCTCAGTGACTTTGGCTGTAAGTTTGGGGTCAATGACAAGCTGCAGAATAAAATTGGGCCAATCAGATGCCTCCCTAATGGCATTGCAGGATGGATAAGTAAATACTTATACTTATCAGCATTGAGGAATGCTTTATTTCTGACAAAATCCCCAACTCCATTTGCATTTAAGGAACCTCCACCATGTTTTACTGGTGTCTGCAGACACACTCATTCTTGTACCACTCTCAACCCTTTCAGTGAACAAAATACTGCCAAATATTTGACTCATCAGTCCAGAGCACCTGCTGCTATTTTTCTGCACTCCAGTTCCTGTTTCTCCGTGCATAGTTGAGTCGCGTGGCCTTGTTTCTATATCAGAAGTATGGCTTTTTAGATGCAAATCCTCCATAAACACCATTTCTGACCAGACTTCTCCAGACAGTAGATGGGTGTACCAGAGTGCTACTGTTTTTTGCCAATTTTTAGCTGATCGCACTGATGGACATTTACAGATTGCAGGGGAGGTAAGCATTATGAGTTTCTTTCCTTGCCAACCACTGCATCTATGGTTCTCAACTTTGCCTGTTTTTTGTGCTTCATCAGAAGAGCTTGGACAGCACATCTGGAAACCTCTGTCTGCCTTGAAATTTCTGCCTGGGAGAGAGCTTGCTGAGGCAGTATAACTGAAGGGGTGTTTAGGGTGTGTGGAACTCAGAATGCAGTAACAGGTACACTAAATAACAAAAGTCTTTTAAAAGCTTTGCTGAATGATACGGAAAAGAACAGTTAGTAGTTCATATTGAAGATAACAGAAACAGCAAGTTTAAACATAGGTCCAATGCAGTAGATATGTGTACAACAGAAAAATTTGTTTTGGTTCGTTTCGGACCGATTCAGATTTTTTTTAATTTCGTTTCGGATCGATTCGAATTCTAATACATTCGAATGTATTTGTTTCGGATTTATTCGGTATGTGTTTTGCTGATTCCGATGGTTCCAAGTTACATAAACGGAATTATTTCACTGTTCTATCTCACTAAATCTCACTAAATTTAATTTTTATACTGAATTGTGATTAATCCATGGCCATTCAAATCTAATTCGGATTTATTTGTTACAAATGCATTCAGATTAGTTTAGTTTTGTTGCTAGGGAAATTTGGAAATTCGAATCGATTAGAATCTCCGAATTTGGTGAATTCCTCCGAATTTCGATTTGGAACAAAACGAAACGCACATGTCTACAATGCAGTCCAATACAGAGTTCAGAATACTTAAGTAGGTTGCAGTAACAGAGTCCAGTGGGCACTGGTGCTTGAATTGTGTAGTAGAGGGTAAGGTAGGTACAGCAAGCATAGCTGGTTTAAGGAAGCTGTCACTGGTATAGCAGACAGAGGAATTTCAGCAGGCACAGGATACCCAGTGGCTACTGTTGGTGAGACTGTCATGCGGTACCAAGTAGGTACAGTAGATACAGCTGATTGGAAGAACACTGTCACTGGTATAGAAGACACAGACACCAACTGTGAGTACTGTTGGTGACACTGTCACAGGATACCAGATAGGTAAGCAGGTACAGCTGGTTTTAACAAGGCTGTCCCTGTTATAGTAGACAAAGGATTCTCAGCGGCCACAGGATACCCCACGAGTACTGTTGGTGAGACTGGAGAAATCATTCTCAGCGTTCACAGAGACTGGGAAGCTAGACCGGGAGCAGAGCTACCTGATGTACGTCCCCGACAATAGCTACTTTTTGTCTTGTTGCTGTGCTCAGTCTTGCCATGGTGTTTGACTTTTGATATTAAACAGTCTTCTGGAACCTCACCTTGTTTGCCTGTTCCTCACCCAGTTTTATTCATCCTACACAGCTGTTTCTGTTTCAGTTAATGATTGTTTTCAGCCTACATATTAAACTGATGATCATTAGCACCTGTTTGGTATAATTGTATAAAGGGATATGAAACCCATTTTTTTTTCTCTCATGATTCAGATAGAACATGCAATTTTAAACAACTTTCTAATTTACTTCAATTATCAATTTTCTTTGTTCTCTTGGTGGCTTTTGTTTAAAAGCAGGGACGTGTGTTTAGGAGCCAGCCCATTTCTGGAGCACTATATGGCAGCAGTTTTGCAAGAATGTTATCCATTTGCAAGAGTACTAGATGGCAGCACTATTTCCTGTCATGTACTGCTCCAGATGCCTACCTAGGTATCTCTTCAACATAGAATATCATGGAAACAAAGCAAATTTGATAAAAGAAGGAAATTGGAAACTTTTTTTTTAAAATTTAATGCTCTGTCTGAATCACAAAAGAACATTTTTGGGTTTCATATCCCTTTAATCATACACTTGAATACATGCCTAAAACCTGACTTTGCATAACTGTACCAAGAAGAATTGATTGTGTTTTGAAGGCAAAGGGTGGTCAAATATTGATTTGATTTAGATTTTTCTTATATTCACTCACTTTGCATTTTGTTAATTGAGATATATATATATATATATTATATATATATATATATATATATATATATAAGTGATATAAGGAGCCATTTCAATCATTATATATATAAAATACTTTTTTTATGTATTAATAATTTGAGATTTTTTTTAAAAATTGCTACATTTTATTAGCTACCAATTTTTAAGTTATTATTGCTTAGAATCCAGAAATGAGTTCCAAATTAATATTGCATAGTCCGGTTTTCTGCTGTATATTAGGGTATAAATGTTTGTCAAAAGGCTCCTTTCAAAAAGAGCTAGGAAGAGACCCATCTTCAGATGTTGGTGAACATCTAGCAGAGGAAAAGAATGACTCACCTTGTAAACTGGAGCCCGCAAAAGTCGCTCCCAGACAGCAGGAGAAACTGCCAGAGATCAAGATTTGGCCTCTAGGTCCTCACGGTACCCCCAAACCATGGAAGGGAGAGAAACCGCTGAAGTTAAGGCAGCGGTACAAATGGAGGGAGTTACAGATATGACCTTCTCCGTAGAGCGCATATTTCACTGGTCTACCTTACCCGACTTTAGAAAGTGCGGCTATGATGTCTCAGACGGCCTATACAAAGAGACGGGGGACTCCTCCACATGAAGCTGGCTGTCCCATCCAGATTGTCAGGACACAAGAGACGCTGTCCCATATGCCTCAATCAGCCACCCAACAACGACGAGGAATGCTCGCAGATGATCCAGCTACCCAGTGGTGGGGTATGAGCCAACTAGGGAGAATTATCCTCCAAGGACAGCTAACAGTTTTTGTCCAGTCAAAAAGAAAATGTCTGTCACTAGTGATTATGAGATCTGGCATCGACTAGTGGAAAGTTACCGTATTTCATTGCTGCTTTATATTCCCTTCTCAATGTTGGCAGCTTTTGAAATTGCAGACCCTAAGTGCAATTAATGTGCTGCGTTTTTGTAGTGATATGCCAATGACATTATAGACACATCGTGTTTAAGTTTGTTATTTCTATAATGCTAAAGGTTTACTAATTTCCTCTATGACGTCTCTTGGGTGATCTCTATTTGACACAGGCAGGTAACAACCATTTTCTTTATTAACACAGTATGAAGTAAATATGTGTTAGGTTAGGCAGTGTTTTTATTTTAGGGGGGGCTTTTTTGTTTTTATAGGGCTATTAGATTAGGTGTATTTTTTATTATTTTGGATGATTTTGTTTATTATTTTTTGTAATCTTAGTGTTTTTTATTTTTCGTAACTTTAGTGTTTGTTTTTTTGGTAATGTTAGATTTTTTTTTTTTCGTAGTGTTAGTTTTGTTTTAATTTGTAATTTTATTTTTTTTATTTTTTTTGTAGTGTTAGGTTATTATTATCTTGTAATTTAGGTTTTTTTATTTGTAGTTAATTTTATTGTATTAAAATAGTTATGTTAGGTTATTTACAGCTTAATCTTAGTTTTTTTTTATTTCACAGGTAAGTTTTTATTTATTTTAAGATAGTTATATTATAAAATTAATTTAAAGTTAGGGGGTGTTAATTTAGTTTAATTTAGTGTATTGCGATGTGGGGGCCGGCGGTTGGTGGTTAATAGGTTTAGTTTAGTATTAGCGATGTGGGGGGGGCGGCGGTTTAGGGGTTAATACCTTTATTACAGTAGTAGCGATGTGGGGGTTGGTAATTTAGGGGTTAATAGGTTTATTTAGTGTCAGCGATGTTGGGGGCGGCGGTTTAGGGGTTAATAGGTTTATTTAGGTGTTAGCAATGTGGGTGTGCGGCGGATTAGGGGTTAATAAATTTATTTAGTGTCGGCGATGTCGGGGGCGGCAGATTAGGGGTATTTAGCCTAGGGGTTTATGTTAAGTTGTGAGATTTATAATAAACTTTCTTTTCCCCATAGAAATCAATGGGGATTACGTTACAGCAATCGCAGGTGTTAGTTTTGAACTAACACTTTCTCTCCATTGATGTAACATAGTAACATAGTAGATAAGGTTGAAAAAAGACTGAAGTCCATCGAGTTCAACCTATACAAATCTAAAATACTTACAAAAAGCTCCAGTTAAACTTAAATAACCCCACTAAAAGGTGATCCATTAAATACTAGCAATCATATCCATGAATTTTGTTTATACAGAAATGTATCCAGACTATTTTTAAATGTATCTAGGGTATTGGCATTCACTACCTCCTTTGGTAATGAGTTCCACAATTTTATTGCTCTTACAGTGAAAAATGTTTCTGTTGCAGGAGATTAAATCTCCTTTCCTCCAACCTTAAATTGTGACCTCTTGTCAGAAACAATTTTCTAGGAATAAACAGAGCTTCTGCCATCTCTGTATATGGACCTTGAATATATTTATATAAAGTAATCATATCACCTCTCAAGCGCCTTTTTTCTAAAGAAAACAGACCCAGTTTGGCTAGCCTCTCCTCATAGGTTAAATTCTCCAATCCCCTTATTAGCTTTGTGACCCTTCTCTGAATTTTTTCTAGTTGTGCAATATCTTTTTTTGCAATCGGTCCCCAGAACTGCACTCCATACTCAAGGTGAGGTCTTACCAGGGCTTTATATAGTGACAGAATTATGTTTTCCTCCCTTGAATCAATGCCTCTTTTATTAGATGCTAGCATCTTATTAGCCATAGAATCTAATTAGATTAGTTTGACATGATCTATTTCTCATAAAACCATGCTGATTAGAACTCATAATCTTGTTTACATGAATATGCTTATCAATACGAATATGCCCGTATAATCCCTTCAAATATCTTCCCCACTATTGATATCAGACTAACTGGTCTATAGCTTCCTGGATCATCCCTGCTTTCCTTTTTGAAGAGTAGCACCATATCAGCTTTACGCTTGGGGTACCATGCCTGAGGATAATGAATCTTGAAAAATAAAGAGTAGTGGTTTGTCTATAACAGTGCTATGGGGGAAAGCGTGCACGAGCAAGTAAAGTCAGGCCTTGGGTTTTGTGCGGTATGGAGTTTAACGCACCATACCACACAACAAAAGAAGGTTTCTCTTGTTAAGTGTATCCAGTCCACGGATCATCCATTACTTGTGGGATATTCTCCTTCCCAACAGGAAGTTGCAAGAGGATCACCCACAGCAGAGCTGCTATATAGCTCCTCCCCTAACTGCCATATCCAGTCATTCTCTTGCAACTCTCAACAAAGATGGACGTAGTAAGAGGAGAGTGGTGTATTATAGTTAGTTTCTTAACTTCAATCAAAAGTTTGTTATTTTTAAATGGTACCGGAGTGTACTGTTTTATCAAAGGCAGCATTAGAAGAAGAATCTGCCTGTGATTTCTATGATCTTAGCAGAAGTAACTAAGATCCATTGCCGTTCTCACATATTCTGAGGAGTGAGGTAACTTCAGAGAGGGAATGGCGTGCAGGTTTTCCTGCAATAAGGTATGTGCAGTAAACATATTTCTAGGGATGGAACTTGCTAGAAAAATGCTGCTGATACCGGATTAATGTAAGTTAAGCCTAAATGCAGTGATTTAATAGCGACTGGTATCAGGCTTATTAACAGAGATACATACTCTTATAAAAGTGTAATATAAAATGTTTGCTGGCATGTTTAATCGTTTTTATATATGCTTTGGTGATAAAACTTATTGGGGCCTAGTTTTTTCCACATGGCTGGCTTTATTTTTGCTAGAGAGGCTTTCCACTGTTAAAGTATAAAAGTTACAGTTGGTGCAGTTAAAATTACAAACTGTGACATTCAGCTTCCCTCAGCAGTCCCCTGCATGCTATAGGACATCTCTGATGGGCTCAAAAGGCTTCAAAAGTAGGAGCTGTGGCAGTTGTTATGACTGTTTAAAAAACATATTTTTCGTTTTGTTAATCTGTTTTTTGTATTAAGGGGTTAATCATCCATTTGCAAGTGGGTGCGATGCTCTGCTAACTTGTTACATACACTGTAAAAACTTTGTTAGTGTAACTGCCTTTTTTCACTGTTATTTCAAATTTTGCCAAAATTTGTTTCTCTTAAAGGCACAGTAACGTTTTTTATATTGCTTGTTAACTTTGTTTAAAGTGTTTTCCAAGCTTGCTAGTCTCATTGCTAGTCTGTACAAACATGTCTGACACAGAGGAAACTACTTGTTCATTATGTTTAAAAGCCATTGTGGAGCCCCATAGGAGAATGTGTACTAAATGTATTGATTTCACCTTAAACAGTAAAGATCAGTCTTTATCTATAAAAGAATTGTCACCAGAGGGGTCTGTCGAGGGGGAAGTTATGCCGACTAACTCCCCACGTGTCGGACCCTTCGCCTCCCGCTCGAGGGACGCACGCTAATATGGCGCCAAGTACATCAGGGATGCCCATAGCGATTACTTTGCAAGACATGGCTGCAATCATGAATAATACCCTGTCACAGGTATTAGCCAGATTGCCTGAATTGAGAGGCAAGCGCGATAGCTCTGGGGTTAGACGAGATACAGAGCGCGTAGATGCTGTAAGAGCCATGTCTGATACTGCGTCACAATATGCAGAACCTGAGGACGGAGAGCTTCAGTCTGTGGGTGACGTCTCTGAATTGGGGAGACCTGATTCAGAGATTTCTAATTTTAAATTTAAGCTTGAGAACCTCCGTGTGTTACTTGGGGAGGTATTAGCTGCTCTGAATGACTGTGACACATTTGCAGTGCCAGAGAAATTGTGTAGGCTGGATAAATACTATGCAGTTCCGGTGAGTACTGATGTTTTTCCAATACCTAAAAGGCTTACAGAAATTATTAGTAAGGAGTGGGATAGACCCGCTGTGCCCTTTTCCCCACCTCCTATAGTTAGAAAAATGTTTCCAATAGATGCCACTACACGGGACTTATGGCAGACAGTCCCTAAGGTGGAGGGAGCAGTTTCTACTTTAGCAAAGCCCGGTTGAGGACAGTTGTGCTTTTTCAGATCCAATGGATAAAAAATTAGAGGGTTACCTTAAGAAAATGTTTATTCAACAAGGTTTTATTTTACAGCCCCTTGCATGCATTGCGCCTGTCACTGCTGCAGCGGCGTTCTGGTTTGAGGCCCTGGAAGAGGCCATCCATACGGCTCCATTGACTGAAATTATTTACAAGCTTAGAACACTTAAGCTAGCTAACTCATTTGTTTCTGATGCCATTGTTCATTTGACTAAACTAACGGCTAAGAATTCCGGATTCGCCATCCAGGCGCGTAGGGCGCTATGGCTTAAATCCTGGTCAGCTGATGTGACTTCAAAGTCTAAATTACTTAACATTCCTTTCAAGGGGCAGACCTTATTCGGGCCTGGTTTGAAATAAATTATTGCTGACATTACTGGAGGTAAGGGTCATACCCTTCCTCAGGACAGCGCCTGTCACTGCTGCAGCGGCGTTCTGGTTTGATTATTGCTGACATTACTGGAGATAATTCGCTGGGCAGAGACTCACTCTTGCCACCTATCAGCGATCCATATCCCCGGGGTAGAGAAAGGGGAGGCGGATTTTCTAAGTCGTCAGACTTTTCATCCGGGGGAGTGGGAACTCCATCCGGAGGTGTTTGCTCAATTGGTTCTCCGTTGGGGCAAACCAGAACTGGATCTCATGGCGTCTCGCCAGAACGCCAAGCTTCCTTGTTACAGATCCAGGTCCAGGGACCCAGAAGCGGCACTGATAGATGCTCTAGCAGCGCCTTGGTTCTTCAACCTGGCCTATGTGTTTCCACCGTTTCCTCTGCTCCCTCGTCTGATTGCCAAAATCAAACAGGAGAGAGCATCGGTGATATTGATAGCGCCTGCGTGGCCACGCAGGACCTGGTATGCAGACCTAGTGGACATGTCATCCTTTCCACCATGGACTCTGCCTCTGAGACAAGACCTTCTAATACAAGGTCCTTTCAATCATCCGAATCTACTTTCTCTGAGTCTGACTGCATGGAGATTAAACGCTTGATCCTATCAAAGCGTGGCTTCTCCGAGTCAGTAATTAATACCTTAATACAGGCACGAAAGCCTGTCACCAGGAAAATTTACCACAAGATTTGGCATAAATATCTTCATTGGTGTGAATCCAAGAATTACTCATGGAGTAGGGTTAGGATTCCTAGGATATTGTCCTTCCTCCAAGAGGGTTTGGACAAAGGACTATCAGCTAGTTCTTTAAAGGGACAGATTTCTGCTCTGTCTATTCTTTTACACAAGCATCTGGCAGAAGTTCCAGACGTTCAGGCATTTTGTCAGGCTTTAGTTAGAATTAAGCCTGTGTTTAAACCTGTTGCTCCCCCATGGAGCTTAAACTTGGTTCTTAAAGTTCTTCAAGGGATTCCGTTTGAACCCCTTCATTCTATTGATATCAAACTTCTATCATGGAAAGTTCTTTTTCTGATGGCTATTTCCTCGGCTCGAAGAGTCTCGGAGTTATCTGCCTTACATTGTGATTCTCCTTATCTGATCTTTCATTCAGATAAAGTAGTTCTGCGTACAAAACCTGGGTTTTTACCTAAGGTGGTTTCTAACAAGAATATCAATCAAGAGATTGTTGTTCCATCATTATGCCCTAATCCTTCTTCAAAGAAGGAACGTCTTTTGCATAATCTAGACGTAGTCCGTGCATTGAAGTTTTAGTTGCAGGCTACTAAAGATTTTCGCCAAACATCTCACCTGTTTCTTATTTACTCTGGACAGAGGAGAGGTCAAAAGGCCTCGGCAACCTCTTTCTTTTTGGCTTCGGAGTATAATCCGTTTATAATGCCTGAGGATAATGAATCTTGAAAAATAAAGAGTAGTGGTTTGTCTATAACAGTGCTATGGGGGAAAGCGTGCACGAGCAAGTAAAGTCAGGCCTTGGGTTTTGTGCGGTATGGAGTTTAACGCACCATACCACACAACAAAAGAAGGTTTTTCAGTAACTTGTAAAGGCAGCACTATGGAGAGTGCGATACCGCTCATTTTTTTGCGCTATTTACGCACACCGGTTTAGCGCACAACTTGTAATCTTGGTGAATGTTTTCTTTTATTTAGATATTGGTTGGAACTGTTCCTTATGTTACCTATATATCTAAAATGTAAAAGAATCAAAACAACTTCAAGTTTTTTGAAGAAGATCATCTTTAATACAGTGGGGATACGATCCTACCCGAGCAAACCATATACTTCATTATTTTGAGGTTGAAACAGATGAGCAGTTTTCAGCTTACTGCCTTAAACAAGTTTGTAAAATACTACACTATGTGCTCCATTTATTGTGATTTTGTTTGCACCTTATGAGTCAGATGTTACTGTACTCTCTTGGCACAAGGACACCCATATGAATGTTAGTGGGATAAATGTAATAGTTATTGGCATCTCCATAAAGTTTAATCTATTACAGTCAAATAAAAAATAATAAACAATAAAACCTTAAAGGGACTTTGTATTTTCTAAAATGTTCTCATTATAACGTGTTCTCAATGGTCCACTTTACCTGCTGGAGTGTATTTAATTGTTTGCAAATAACACCATTGTTTTTATTTTGTTATTTTAAATAGCTTAATTTGTCTGTAGAAACCATCACCTACACTAAGAATATGAACAAAGGTTGTGACGTACTAGTTTTTACCAACCCTGCACCAGTTTGTCACAGAAAGGGTTAACCTGACCCTTTCCACCTTAACTAGTTTGTCAGTCCAGCTACTCCAGGCAAGCCTGTGACTTAGTTCGATGGGTGCAAGGATTAACAAACACGCTCTAGTCTGTACTAGGCCTTAGAAAAATGCCCAAGCTCCCTTTTTATGCCACCCACACTAAACTATCTTTGCTGCCACCACCTTAAAATTATTATGTGGGAAATTCTTAGGAAAACCTGAGGCTAACAGAGTAAAAATCCCAAAACACAATTTAGCAAAAATCTATCTAAAAAGCAGTCAGCCAGATTACAAGTTTTGCGTTATGGTTGGCTCGCTAATAACTTGCAAGTTATTTCCACCGCTCACCTTTAATAGCGCTGCTATTACAGGTTTGCAAAAACCCGGCGTTTGCGGGTGATACGGCTGCTTTGAGCTCCATACCGCACACAAATACCAGCGCTGCTTTGAGCTGCTGTTATGTGCTTGTGCACGATTTCCCCATAGACATCAATGGGAAGAGCCGGCTATAAAAAAACCTAAGCTCTGTAACACCCTAACATAAACCCTGAGTCTAAACACCCCTAATCTGCCGCCCCTGACATTGCAGACACCTACATTACACTTATTAACCCCTAATCTGCCGCCCCCAATGTCGCCGCCGCCACTATACTAAAGTTATTAACCCCTAAACCTCTGGCCTCCCACATCACTAACACTAAATAAATATATTAACCCCTAAACTTAACCCTAAGTCTAACCCTAACCCTAACGTAACCCTAACCCTAACACCCCTAACTTTAACATAATTAAAATAATTCTAAATAAAACCTACTATTAATAACTAAATTATTCCTACTTAAAACTAAATACTTACCTGTAAAATAAACCCTAAGCTAGCTACACAATAACTAATAGTTACATTGTAGCTATCTTAGGTTTTATTTTTATTTCACAACTAAGGCCTCGCTTCCATTGAGTCGTAATTCAGTTTGCGTGCACTCGCAAACCGATAAATATGCTGTCGGAAGCAATATCGTTTATCGACTGTTTCCAATGGCGCGTTATACCTCAATATCGGCAGCCGGACTTCGGCTGCCGAAAAGATCTTCGCGTCCCATAGAAAGTAATAGAAGCCGTTAATCGATAAATTATACCAGGTTTCCAATGAAAGCGCTAACCGTTAATACATTGTCGGAGGCTGTCGATACATTGAGAAATATTACCCCCAGCTCAACTAGGTGTAAAAGAGGAAAATTGTGCTTTTTGAGACCTATTTTCTATTGAAATTATAAAACTTGCAAATAATGCAAGTGTTTTAATGTAGAAATAAATTGTTATAAGTAATATTTATTGTCTCATGTATAGAAATAGTTGAACTTATATTCTAATAGAAATATCAGTATATATTTAAATATAATAATATATGCAAGAACATATCTACAGAATGCAAACTAGACCTATGCCTAGGGCAGCAATAAATATTACTTATATTTATGAAGTGTTAAATATAATTATATTAGAAAATAGTATTTGATTATTAAAAATATGGATAAGTGTTTTTTTATTTTTCTTGAGAGGCGATCACAGGTAAGAAGCACGGACGTTAAACGTAAATTCTATAGCGTAAGGTCGGGTTACCTTAGCAACTAATTGATTTTCAAGAAATCCGACGTCAGATGGAAGCGTTAACACAACGTTAACTTACAGCTACACGAAAAGAGTGACTGCGCGCAACACGCTAATCTTTTCAATGGAAACCTGGTACTAAAATGCAGCCGTAAATTACTTTTAGCTGTCGGCCGCTTCGGTAGCTTACGGCTCCATTTTTAACGACTCAATGGAAGCGAGGCCTTGGTTTGTATTTATTTTAAATAGGTTGACTAGTTAGTAAATAGTTATTAACTATTTACTAGCTACCTAGTTAAAATAAATACAAAGTTACCTGTAAAATAAAACCTAACCTTCCTCACACTAACACCTAACATTACAATAAAATTAAATAAATTAAATTAAAAAAATACATTTATCTAAATTACAAAAAATAATAAACACTAAATTATTATTTTTTTTATCAAAAATAAAAATGAATTACTCCTAATCTAATAGCCCTATCAAAATAAAAAAGCCCCCCCAAAATAAAAAAAACCTAGCCTACACTAAACTGCCAACAGCCCTTAAAAGGGCCTTTTGCTGGGCATTGCCCCAAAGAAATCAGCTCTTTTACCTGTAAAAAAAAAAAATACAACCAACCCCCCAAATAAAATCCTATCTAAATAAACCTAAGCTCCCCATTGCCCTGAAAAGGGCATTTGGAAGGGCATTGCCCTTAAAAGGGCATTTAGCTCTTTTACATTGCCCAAAAACCTAAGCTAAAAATAAAACCCACCCAATAAACCCTTAATAAAACCTAACAGTAACCCTCGAAGATCCACTTTTTGAAGACCGGACATCCATCCTCATCCAGCCGGCGAAGTCTTCATCCAAGCGGCAAGAAGTCCTCAACGAAGCCGGGAGAAGTCTTCATCCAAGCGGGAAGAAGTCATCTTTGAGAGACTCAGGATTAATCCAGTCAACCCTGAGTACTATAATATGGGTGGGGGGGAGGGTACGGAGGTCATAATGTGGGCTTATGCAAATTGTAGTGTTAATAAAAGTTTATAAGCACAAAACTATATTAAAAAAAAAAAAACAACAACAACAAAAGACGTTAATTATATCTTGCCCAGTGATTGTGATGTGTGGGCTGCACCCTATAGTTACAGTCATCTCAAAATACTTAAAGATGTATATAATAGAGCTGTAAAAACTAAAATAAGGATCCACACTGGATAAGAACTGAAATACAGGTTTACCAAAACCATACTAGATGATGGTTTGTGTTCTACTATCCTAAATAACTGAACCCTGTCACTCGGGCACGGGCCCTATACCCAGCGACAGGGGAAACAATCACAACAGGAGTTAGGTAGATCCTAGTATTAAACTATTCAAAGCAGGAACCTCTGAAGGCATTGAATAAATTAACTTTTAGAAGTAAAGTTCTGTGTTGGAGTTGGGTTTGGGGGTAGATCTATTATCCAGTCCAGTACTAATGAAAGTGTGGGCTTAGTACAAACTCTATGGGGGGTAGTTATCAACGCGTCTACTTTACCTGCCTTCGCCGGTTCAATACGCCCGCCTAAGCTCGCCTACTATCGCCGCCGCGGACCTGCAAAATTTCGCCTGTTATCAATAAAGCTGTCAAAAAGCCGAGCACCAAGTACGGGGCGATGAGCAGCGGATTGTGAGAGTTATCACTCATCCGATATCGCTTCTCTTCGGCTTTTTCCCAGCTTTATTGCTAGCCTGTCACTAAGCACCCACACTAACTACACTGTTCTACCCCCTATACTGGCGCCCCCAGAGCCCCCCGCAACTCAATAAAGTTATTAAACCCTAAACCGCCGATCCTAGACCCCGCCGCAACTCTTATAAATGTATTAACCCCTAAACCGCCGCTCCCGGACACCGCCGCCACCTACATTCTACCTAGTAACCCCTATCCTGCCCCCCTATACCGCCGCCCTCTATAATAAAGTTATTAACCCCTATCCTGCCGATCCCGTACCCTGTCGCAACTAAATAAATTGTTTATCCCCTAAACCACCGCTCCCGGACCCCACCGCAACCTATATTAAACTTATTAACCCCTATCCTGCTCCCCCTACACCGCCGCCCTCTATAATAAATTTATTAACCCCTATCCTGCCGATCCCGGACCTCGCGGCAACTAAATAAATAGTTTAACCCCTAAACCGTCGCTCCCGGACCCCGCCGCAACCTATATTAAACTTATTAACCCCTAATCTGCCCCCCTACACCGTTGCCACCTATAATAAATGTATTAACCCCTATCCTGCCCCCCCTACACCGCCGCCACTGTAATAAAATTATTAACCCCTAAACACTAACCCTAAAACCCCCCTATTTAAAACTAAATACTTACCTTTAAAATAAACCCTAATATAGCTACAATATAAATAATAATTATATTGTAGCTATCTTAGGATTCTTAGGATTTGTAGCTAATTTATTTAATTAATGTAATGATAGTGTAGTGTTAGGTTTAATTGTAACTTAGGTTAGGATTTATTTTACAGGTATTTTTGTATTTCTTTTAGCTAGGTAGTTATTAAATAGTTAATAACTATTTAATAACTATTCTAACTAGCTAAAATAAATACCAAGTTACCTGTAAAATAAATATAACTCCTAAAATAGCTACAATGTAATTATTAATTACATTGCAGCTATCTTAGGGTTTATTTTACAGGTAAGTATTTAGTTTTAAATAGGAATAATTTATTAAAGTATAGTGTAGTGTTAGGTGTAATTGTAACTTAGGTTAGTTTTTATTTTACAGGAAAATTTCTCTTTATTTTAGCTAGGTAGCTATTAAATAGTTAATAACTATTTAATAGCTATTGTTCCTAGTTAAAATAAATTGAAAGATGCCTGTAAAATAAAAATAAATCCTAAGATAGCTACAATATAATTATTATTTATATTGTAGCTATATTAGGGTTTATTTTAAAGGTAAGTATTTAGTTTTAAATAGGATTAATTTATTTAATAAGAGAAATATTATTTAGATTAATTTAATTAATATTTAAGTTAGGGGGGTTTTAGGGTTAGTGTTAGACTTAGGTTTAGGGGATAATAATTTTATTACAGTGGCGGCGGTGTGGGGGGCAGGATAGGGGTTAATACATTTATTATAGGTGGCGACGGTGTAGGGGGGGCAGATTAGGGGTTAATAAGTTTAATATAGGTTGCGGCGGGGTCCAGGAGCAGCGGTTTAGGGGTTAATACATATATTATAGTTGCGGCGGGGACCGGGAGTGGCGGTTTAGAGGTTAATACATATATTATAGTTGCGGCGGTTTAGGAGTTAACATATTTATTATAGCTTGCGGTGGGCTCCGGGAGCGGCGGTTTAAGGGTTAATCAGTTTATTAGAGTGGCGGTGGGCTCCGGGAGTGGCAGTTTAGGGGGTAATACATTTATTTAGTTGCGGCGGTGTAGGGGGGACAGATTAGGGGTGTTTAGACTCGGGGTATATGTTAGGGTGTTAGGTGCAGACTTCTCCCATAGGAATCAATGGGATGTCAGGCAGCAGCGAACATGAACTTTCGCTATGGTCAGACTCCCATTGATTCCTATGGGATCCGCCGCCTCCAGGGTGGCGGATTGAAAACCAGGTACGCTGGGCCGGAAAAGTGCTGAGCGTACCTGCTAGTTTTTTGATAACTAGCAAAAGTAGTCAGATTGTGCCACACTTGTGTGCGGAACATCTGGAGTGACGTAAGAATCGATCTGTGTCAGACTGAGTCCGGCGGATCAAAGCTTAGTCACAAAATTCTACTTTTGCCGGTATCTAGGGCTTGATAACTAAGGCGAATCATCCTCGCCATAAATACGCTGCGGAATTCCAGCGTATTTGAGGTTGACGGCTTGATAACTACCCCCCTATATGGGTAAAATTTACTCAACTCTATAGTGAATATTATATATGCTGTTGTAGCCAAACATCTAACTAGATTTTAGTTGTGGGTAAAAATAGGAGCAGTTTTTTTAAACAAAAGATTAAAAATACTAGGCTAAGACATAGTTATTTGGTGAAGACAAATTACTGGAGCAAGACACTATACTCACTAAAAACAGTGTAAGGCGCTAAAGAAAGAAAGCACATGTGTAAGCTTAACATAATGTGGGATACCATTTTACACTATATGGGATTATAAAGAACTCCACCATAACACATGGTTAGTAGTCATACAATATAAATGTGACATAATAATGATCTAAATGATCATCCTCACCTTTAATAAGCATATTGAAGTATAAACATACTAACTATGATACTAGCCAATACTTAACAGAAAGTAAGCTGCATTGTGTATTGAGAAACAATTTTCAATGTATAGACCAGAGGCTTACACGAAATAGACATATTTCATGGTTAAAATAAGTGTAATGAAATTGGGTATTATATGTTGTGTATATATGTGCATATAAAAATAAAGAAGCATACCACTTAAAATAACATAATTGAGGAAATCTCAAACATATTAGGCACACTAAACTAATAAGGAATTTGAAAACATTTACTTTATATATACCCTCTTGAACAGAAAACTATATGGTAACTTTGTGCTTAACCATCTCAATCTGGTGTTATAAAAATTTCACAAGATACATATCACCCCACTCCGAGTCTATAGATGACTTGAGACAAAGCATTGAGGCCTGATACTACTCGCAGCAGTCCCAGGAGGAGAGTAGTATGCAGAAGTCTGTGTTTGGAAAGGGCGCACTCCTGTTCCAAACAGGGCAGTGGTTTCTCTTTGGAAGCAACAATTCCTACTATCTTGTGGGAAGTCACAAATACAACTCTTGCAGGAGACTTCAACCAGCCCGCTCTATGTGAAGGAACATGTTAAATGCCAGCGAACCTACCAGATGCTGAAGCGCCCTGTAACAGAGACCCCCCAGAGCCATAACTGGACCTCGCAAAAGAGGACTCCCTGCAACTATCATCTTCTCCTGACCGGAACACAGGGAATCCAAAGACGGACTGTCTTGGATAGTCTCTCGTTCCCTCTGAGGTGCACATGCAAATGCGATGCCGTCACCCTCGTTCTGCCGGAAGTTTAAGGTAACTGTAATCTGCAGTGGCCACAGTATCAGGACTAAAACCCATGAGGTAAGATGCATCTCAAGGTTCTGAAAGTGTTTATCAATGAGCCGCTGCGTATGTTGTTCCCAGGCCTCCATATCAGTGCTGCACCGCGAGTACAATAAGTAAATTACTTGCAAGTGGATCCACCACTGCCTTTAGAGATGCAGAATAATAGTGGCTATGTAGCCCCATGCACCTGGGGAGGGAGTATATTGTAATCCACGGATTCCTCGATCGATATCTGTCTCCAATGCGAGAGGGCCCGGCAGTTAAAATGGCAGTGCTCACCACATGGCGAAGTTGAAGGGCCAAAACTTTGTGTGCAACCTCTGCATAGAGCTCCTGTCTGCCTTGTGTCCTTATGTGAGTGTCCCTAAACTCTAGGGTGGTATAATAAGGAAGTTGAAGCTTATAATATTGAGATATGTTCCATGTTTTGGTTCATAAGCCAGGAGCTCTGCTCAGACACGTCTGGCCTATTTCACAGTTGGCTCCACCCCCAATAATTTATATTTTTTATTTTGTATAATTTAGTGTTTATTATTTTTTGTACTTTAGATAATTGTATTTTGTTAATTTAATTTATTTTATTTTATTGTAATGTTAGATGTTAGTGTAAGGCAGGTTAGGTTTTATTTTACAGGTAAATTTGTATTTATCTTAACTAGGTAGCTAGTAAATAGTTAATAACTATTTACTAACTAGTCTACCTAGTTAAAATAAATTCAAACTTAGCTGTGAAATAAAAATAAAACCTAAGATAGCTACAATGTAACTACAGGGAGTGCAGAATTATTAGGCAAGTTGTATTTTTGAGGATTAATTTTATTATTGAACAACAACCATGTTCTCAATGAACCCAAAAAACTCATTAATATCAAAGCTGAATAGTTTTGGAAGTAGTTTTTAGTTTGTTTTTAGTTATAGCTATTTTAGGGGGATATCTGTGTGTGCAGGTGACTATTACTGTGCATAATTATTAGGCAACTTAACAAAAAACAAATATATACCCATTTCAATTATTTATTTTTACCAGTGAAACCAATATAACATCTCAACATTCACAAATATACATTTCTGACATTCAAAAACAAAACAAAAACAAATCAGTGACCAATATAGCCACCTTTCTTTGCAAGGACACTCAAAAGCCTGCCATCCATGGATTCTGTCAGTGTTTTGATCTGTTCACCATCAACATTGCGTGCAGCAGCAACCACAGCCTCCCAGACACTGTTTAGAGAGGTGTACTGTTTTCCCTCCTTGTAAATCTCACATTTGATGATGGACCACAGGTTCTCAATGGGGTTCAGATCAGGTGAACAAGGAGGCCATGTCATTAGATTTTCTTCTTTTATACCCTTTCTTGCCAGCCACGCTGTGGAGTACTTGGACGCGTGTGATGGAGCATTGTCCTGCATGAAAATCATGTTTTTCTTGAAGGATGCAGACTTCTTCCTGTACCACTGCTTGAAGAAGGTGTCTTCCAGAAACTGGCAGTAGGACTGGGAGTTGAGCTTGACTCCATCCTCAACCCAAAAAGGCCCCACAAGCTCATCTTTGATGATACCAGCCCAAACCAGTACTCCACCTCCACCTTGCTGGCGTCTGAGTCGGACTGGAGCTCTCTGCCCTTTACCAATCCAGCCATGGGCCCATCCATCTGGCCCATCAAGACTCACTCTCATTTCATCAGTCCATAAAACCTTAGAAAAATCAGTCTTGAGATATTTCTTGGCCCAGTCTTGACGTTTCAGCTTGTGTGTCTTGTTCAGTGGTGGTCGTCTTTCAGCCTTTCTTACCTTGGCCATGTCTCTGAGTATTGCACACCTTGTGCTTTTGGGCACTCCAGTGATGTTGCAGCTCTGAAATATGGCCAAACTGGTGGCAAGTGGCATCTTGGCAGCTGCACGCTTGACTTTTCTCAGTTCATGGGCAGTTATTTTGCGCCTTGTTTTTTTCACACGCTTCTTGCGACCCTGTTGACTATTTTGAATGAAACGCTTGATTGTTCGATGATCACGCTTCAGAAGCTTTGCAATTTTAAGAGTGCTGCATCCCTCTGCAAGATATCTCACTAGTTTTGACTTTTCTGAGCCTGTCAAGTCCTTCTTTTGACCCATTTTGCCAAAGGAAAGCAAGTTGCCTAATAATTATGCACACCTGATATAGGGTGTTGATGTCATTAGACCACACCCCTTCTCATTACAGAGATGCACATCACCTAATATGCTTAATTGGTAGTAGGCTTTCGAGCCTATACAGCTTGGAGTAAGACAACATGCATAAAGAGGATGATGTGGTCAAAATACTCATTTGCCTAATAATTCTGCACTCCCTGTATTAGTTATATTGTAGCTATCTTAGGGTTTATTTTACAGGTAAGTATGTATTTAGTTTTAAATTTGAATTATTAAGTTATTAATAGCAGGTTTTATTTAGATTTATTTTAATTATATTTAAGTTAGGGGGTGTAAGGGTTAGGTTTAGGGGTTAATAGGTTTATTATAGCGGCGAGGTGGACGGACGGTAGATTAGGGGTTAATTATATTTAAATAGTGTTTTTGATATGGGAGGGCGGCGATTTAGGGGTTAATAATTGTATTATAGTGGCGACGATGTCGGGGAGCAGCGGAATAGGGGTTAATACATTTTTTAAGTGGCGGCGATGTCCAGAGCGGCAGATTAGGGGTTAAAAAATTTATTATAGTGTTTGCGGTGCGGGAGGGCATCGGTTTAGGGGTTAATAGGTAGTTTATGGGTGTTAGTGTACTTTTTAACACTTTAGTTATGAGTTTTATGCTACAGCTTTGTAACGTAAAACTCATAACTACTGACTTTAGATGGTGGTACAAATCTTGTCGGTATAGGGTGTACTGCTCACTTTTTGTCCTCCCAGGCAAAACTCGTAATACCGACGCTATGGAATTCCCATTGAAAAAGGACTTTTTTAAAAGTGCGGTACTGACGTTGCGTGACGGCCAAAAAAGTGTGCGGTACAGCTATACCTACAAGACTCGTAATAGCAGCGGTAGGGAAAAAAGCAGCGTTATGAAGCATAATGCTACTTTTTCACTCATAACGCCGAACTCGTAATCTAGCTGAGTATTATTATTACAAGTCTGTTCAGTAACGCGGTTCAAATATTAGACAAATCAATAAAACGTAATAAAGGAACATTTATTGTAAACAAAAAGTAGTCACAGTGCATTTATATAAAAAAAGTTAAACAATTACACAAAGGCAGTTGGCAAGGAAAGGCAGTCACTCACGCTGTTACACACAGCTTTCCATGTAGAATGGCATTATTTTGTTGAAATCGCAGTTAAATATATTTTTTCCTGTGGTCAAGTTTCTGACCAGGACCTTTTCCAGAGTGTGCAAAGAAAGTAACCACCCCTTTTATGGCAAGCCATAAAAAGCTCTGCAACCCTGGCTGAAATTATAGAACAACTTATATTTTTTCTCATGTATATCCAGTACATACACCCATATAACAATGCCCCTGTGACATCAAGAGGATTATTTTGACACCAAACATAACATGTCTGTCATATTTTGTCACCCAGTGCTATAAATGTGAAGAAAACATGTCTTAATCTCCTCTGATTGACCTAAGGCCTGTGCCTTGAAAAAAAACTCTGTTTTCTATCACTTTCTGCGTTGACATTTTACTGACTTGATGCACCAAGTCTCTGGATATATGCAATAAAATTTGCTCAAGTGAAACTTAAAAACTATTTATGACAGAAGGTCTGTTTTTAAGGATAAACAGGGAAAATGCTCACCTGAGAAAACAAAATAAGCAGCACACAGAGAAAAAGTTAACCCCTTACAACCTAAAATCATAAGTCTTCATGACAAAGGTATTTTCTGTAGAAAAGTTATGCAAACAAGAGACAATAGCACTAATTGATATCTCAGTGGGGATAAGGAGAAAGAGATTTTTGTATCTGAAATAGCTGGTTGTGCTCATTGAAACCCCCAGCCATAATTAGCATTTCAATACCTAATAGGCTGTGTATTTAGACATAGATAACATATTGTAGACTGCTTTACCGCAGACGAACTATTCTTATGGGTATGGTATGTACAAGGGATGGCTTTAATAAGCAAAAACAACTATTTCAAAAAGAAAAATAAACAAAAAGGAACAATTTATCATGCAGTAGGTATAATAAGTCATTTTGGAATACATTAAGGGAAACACATTTTTAAAGTACAGTGTCTCCTAAAAGAATGTTAAAAATGAAACAAATCAAAGCTTTTCACATTTTCCACTTCTGGATGTAAAAAGGTAGGCTGATGGACTTTTATGAGAGTGACAAAAAATCTTGAATACGACTGGATATCCTTTTAGACATGGCATGGTATAGTAACTAAAACACAGTAATCCATGATGTCTACTGTTAACCTTTAATATTAAAAGCCAACTTTATTATTATTATTATTATTATTATTATCAGGTATTTGTAGAGTGCCAACAGATTCTGCAGCGCTGTAAACATAGTCGGTATATAGGATAGCTTTTGTAGGGATCAAGTTGGTAGAGGGCCCTGCCGAGAGTTTCACTGTTGTAGTCGCTCTTACAAGGGCGATCTTCAAACAGCTAAGCTCAAGGGCTTACATTCTAAGGGGTTCAAGGGGAAACCAATGGAGTTAGGAAAGGTTAGTGTTGGTTGTATGCATCCCTGAATAGTAGAGTTTTTAGGGAGTGCTTAAAGCTGTTAAAACTAGGGGAGAGTCTTATGGAGCGAGACAGGGAGTTCCACAAGATGGGGGCCAGTCTGAAGAAGTCCTGTAAGCGGGAATGTGAGGAAGTAACAAGAGAGGAGGAGAGGAGGAGATACTGAGCTGATAGAAGGGGACGGGAGGGAGAGTATCTGGAGACAAGTTCTGAAATGTAGGGGGGAGCAGTGCAGTTGAGAGCTTTGTATGACAGAGTGAGGATTTTATGTTTAATCCTAGAGGCAAGAGGAAACCAGTGAAGGTATTGGCAGAGAGGTGCAGCAGATGAAGAGTGATGAGTAAGGAAGATGAGCCTGGCAGAGGCATTCATAATGGATTGTAAAGGAGCTATGCGGCAGCTAGGTAGACCAGAGAGGACGGAGTTGCAGTAGTCGAGACAGGAAAGGATGAGAGAGTGGATTAAAATCTTAGTTGTATCTTGCGTAAGGAAATGTCTAATTTTAGAGATGTTTTTAAGGTGGAAGCGGCAGGCTTTAGCCAAGGACTGAATGTGAGGAGTGAAGGAAAGATCTGAGTCAAGTGTGACTCCAAGACATCGGGCATGCGGGGTAGGTGTAATGATGGAATTATCAACAGCTATAGAAATTTTGGGGGTGGAGGCATTGGAAGAAGGGTGAAAGATAAGGAGTTCAGTTTTGGAGAGATTTAGCTTAAGGTAGTGAGAGGACATCCAAGATGAGATGTGAGAAAAACAGTTAGTGACACGGGTTAGTAAAGAAGGAGGTAGGTCTGGTGCAGAGAGGTAGATTTGGGTGTCATCGGCATACAAATGATATTGAAACCCATGGGACTTTATTAAAGAACCTAATGATGACGTGTAGATTGAAAAGAGAAGGGGGCAGAGGACAGAGCCTTGAGGTACCCCAACAGAAAGTGGTAACGGGGCAGAGGATGCTCCGGAGAAGGCTACACTAAATGTACAGTTAGTCAGATAGGAAGAGAACCACGAGAGAGCTGTGTCGCAGATGCCGAAGGAATGGAGGGTTTGGAGCAGAAGAGGGTGGTCAACAGTGTCAAAGGCTGCAGACAGGTCAAGGAGGATAAGCAGAGAGAAGTGGCCTTTGGATTTTGCTGTAAGTAGGTCGTTGGTAACCTTGACAATAGCTGTCTCTGTGATGGGGACGAAATCCAGATTGCAGTGGGTCAAGAAGAGAGTTTAGTGTAAGGAAATGGGATAGACAAGCGTGAACTAGCTTTTCGAGGAGCTTTGAGGCAGGAGTAGGGAAATAGGTCGGTAGTTGGATGGGGAGGTTGGATCGAGGGAAGGTTTTTTGAGGATAGGTGTGACCAGTGCATATTTTAGAGATGAGGGAAATATACCAGTGCTGAGGGAGAGGTTGAAAATGTTTGTGAGTATGGGGGTGAGGGTAGAAGATAGGGAGGGGAGTAGCTGTGAGGGGATGGGGTCGAGGGGACAGGTAGTGAGGTGGGAGGACAGTATAAGGGCAGAAACTTAATCCTCGTTAACAGGGGCAAAAGAGCTGCATTTTTGGATATTTGGGTTTTGGATGATTGTGAGCTTTTGAGGGGGTGGGAGATTGGTAGTATTTTGAGAGCTGATTTCACTTCTGATGGAGTCAATTTTGTTATTGAAATGACTGGCAAAATCTTGAGCTGAGAGAGAGGTTGTAATAGGAGGTGGGCGGAGAAGAGTATTGAACGTGGAGAACAGACGTTTTGGGTTAGAGGAAAGAGTAGAGATGAGAGAAGTATTGCTGCTTATAAATATTAAGGGCAGAATAGTAGGAGTTCAGGATGAACTTGTAGTGAAGAAAGTCAGTTGAACTCCGAGATTTCCTCCAGTGTCGCTCAGCAGTACGGGAACATCTGCGTAGGTACTGTGTCAGAGGAGTATGCCAGGGCTGAGGATGAGAGTGTGGTTTCTGAGCTATGGTTGGAGGGGCCAGATTGTCAATGACCGATGTAAGGGTGGAGTTATACTGGCAGATAGATCAGGGCAGGAAAAGGAGGTGATGGATGAGAGGAGAGGTTTAAGAGAGCTAGCGAGCTGTTGCAGATCTAGTGACTTAGTGCTTCTGTGAAGTTTGGTGTGAGGGGTAGAGAGAGGGGGAGTTGTAGGTAGGGAAGTGATGTTGCAAGTTAGGAGATGATGGTCAGAGAGAGGAAAAGGGGAGTTTGTTAAATTTGAGAGAGTGCATCGATAGGTGAAAATCAGATCAAGGGAATGACCATCTTTGTGAGTGGGAGAGTCAGTCCATTGTGACAGGCTGAAAGAGGAAGTGAGTTGAAGAAGTTGTTTTGCAGAGGAGGCAGTGGGATTGTCAAGAGGGATGTTGAAGTTGCTGAGAATGAGGGCAGGGGTATCTGAGGAAAGGAAATAAGGAAGCCAGGCAGCAAAGTGATCTAAAAAGTGAGTTGGGGAGCCAGGGGGCGGTATATGACTGCAACACGTATAGAGAGGAGAAAGAATAAACGAATCAGGTGTGCTTCAAATGAAGAAAATGTGAGGGAAGAGAAGGGTTGTATTTGTTGAAAGGTGCAACGAGAGGAAAGTAAAATACCAACACCACCTCCTTGTCTATTGCCAGACCTAGGAGTGTGGCTGAAGTGGAGACCCCCATGTGACAGTGCAGCAGTGGATGCTGTGTCTGAAGCAGAGAGCCAGGTTTCTGTAAGAGCCAAAAGGTTAAGAGAGTGGGAGATAAAGAGATCATGGATAGAAGTTAGCTTGTTGCAAACAGAGCGAGAGTTCCAGAGTGCACAAGTGAAGGGGGAGGTGGTTTTAGATGTAAGAGGAATGCGATTAAGGTTACCAGAGTTTTGTTTATGAAGTCTATTAAAGGCACACAAGGATGTGAAAGGCTAGGAGGTTGTGAGGGACCAGGATTAGGGGAGATGTCACCAGCAGCTAGTATGAGCAAGAGGGAGAGTGACATGAGATGAGAAGCAGATTTGCAGTAATGAGACTGTTTTTTGGCTGAAGTGCAGGGGGGGGGGGGGAGAGTGTTTAGGAATAGGTAAAGTTCATGAGTACAAAAATAAGGTGAGTATAAGAGAGATGGGCTAATGAACAGTGCCGGTAGAGAGGGAGAAGGAGTAATTGGGTAATGTAGTTTGTTATAGAGACAAGAGGTAGCAAAAAGGAATATGAAGATATTGAGCATTATTATGAAAGTGGGGACCAAGTAAACCCATAAGACACAGTGTTACAGCAGCACTTGCAAAAGGATACAATGAGATACATAAAACACAGTATTACAAGAGTACTTGCCTTGTGTCTTGCCCCTTGCCCAATCCTTGTTCAATTATTGTCTAATTCTTAAATTAGTGCCTCACTTATAAAATGTTTTCACTTTGAAAATGTGAACATATGCTATTGTTAAAATGTACACGGCCCAGGCAATGCGCCCACACTGTGCAATGCACCTCCCAAACTTTTATTTTTCTGTCTTGCAGGAAAGTGAAAATTCTGTAGAGAAGCTTCATACTACGGTTATACCCATTTCCTCTGCATCAATAACGTACTGCCAACGTGAACTATTTCTTTTACTTCAACCAAATGTGGAGTTACATAATGTGGTTAAATGGATCCGATTTCAGTGAGCTAATGTGTTTTGTTATTGACGTAAGATGTTAATTGAAAGCAGCAGTCTATGGTGAATAGAAAGTACAATTGTCAACAAACTGCTCTAAGAAAATGCTCCTCAGTTAGCTTACAATTGTGTTAACAAACTAATCAACATAAAATGTGACGTTTGCCTCAGATTCTTATTGTTATGTAGAAAACACTTAACTCCCGCAGGGGCATCTTAAATCATATGCAGTATTTTATCCCTGATTAAATTACAGTATGTGTGACCTGCAATCAAATGTATGGATATTAAAACTATGCCAATGAATCTGTGGAAAATTAGTGAATCATAATATTTGCATTTTTTTTATTGTTGAAATAAAGAGTCTATTAAATCTATTTTATTTAGGTCATTAGTAGCATTTATTAACATAAGTAGCTACACCTTTATTTTGATTGGACAGAGACTAGCCACACCCAGTCACAGAGTTTACAGACTTCCCTTCTGGTTCATTCCTAAGAAATTAGATGCAATATTAATTTAAAGGGATAGTCTGGTCAAAATTAAACTTTTATGATTTGGATAGAACATGCAATTTTAAGCAACTTTCTATTTTACCACTATGATCAATTTTTCTTCATTCTCTTTAGTATCTTTATTTAAAAAAAGCTGGAAAGTAAGCTTAGGAGCCGGCCCATTTTTCGTTCAGCACTTGCTGATTGGATGGCTACATTTAGACACCAATCAGCAAGCAAGAAGTAAGCTTTTTGCTCCCGTTGGGTTGCACTCATATAACAAGTTGAAAGTAAATAGTTATCGCTTGCACGCTAATCTGACACGCATAAAAAGCCGGAATTTAGAATATTGCGTGAGAGATAACCTATTCCCCGGTCAAAGTCAATGGAGCAAAAAAGTGTAAAAAGACATAACACCCTACTCACGCGCAAACACGATCACATATTCTCAAGTGCGCTAACCCAACATGAAAAAGGAATATTTCACATTCCAATGTTCTTCACATAGCAGAATATGTTCTCTTTATTCATAAATACATATATGTGATGGTATTTTGGAACAATATACTGTATATTTATACATATTTATATAGTTTAGGTATAGATATATACAGATATATATAAATATATATATATATATATACATACATACAGTATATATATATATATATATATATATATATATATGAATATATATTTAACATTGGAATGTGAAATATTTACAATACACAATATAACCCTCTATTAAATATGAATATTGCTTTTGATTTTACACATTTTTATCTACTTGACTGCAAAGGGTTCCAATGCACACATACAGTATATATATATATATATATATATATATATATATATATATGTGTGTGTGTGTACATATGTATGTATGTGTTTATGTACAGTCAAGGCCAAACATATTGGCACCCCTGCATTTCTGTCAGATAACTGGATGTCTTGACTGTGGGCGAAGTGGTGCATTATCTGACAGAAATGCAAGGGTGCCAATTTTCATGTGTTTTGTGAGACTTTTTGTCACACCGCACCGCTCTAACCGTTGCTAGGGGCGCGGCCTCTCCTTCCCTGCTCTTTGCCAGGGGCTGTGTCGGGTCCGGAGGCGTGCGGCGCTGACATCATCGCTGCACGCTCTTCTCTCTCTCTCATTCCGGTCCTGACGCCTGGGCGCAAATCCTTATTTAAATGCCTTCTTATCGATCTATCACTGCACAAGTATAGGTTTTACCTTGTGTGCTCCTGGGTGTGATAGATGGTTTATTCTCTAATTGCCTTTTTGTTGCTGAACTCTGCTTGCCTGACTACTCTGCCTGTTAACCCCTAACTTGCTGGATTGATTTACTGCTGCTGAACTCTGCTTGCCTGACTACCCTGCCTGTTAACCCCTAAATTGCTGGATTGATTTATTGCTGCTGAACTCTGCTTGCCTGACTACTCTGCCTGTTAACCCCTAAATTGCTGTACTGATATACTGTTGCCAAATCCTGCCTGCCTGACCATTCAAGTGGTGTGCCCTTGGACTGCTTTACTGTTGCCAAATCCTGCCTGCCTGACCATTCTAGTGGTGTGCCCTTGGACTGCTTTGCTGTTGCCAAACCCTGCCTGTCTGACCATTCTAGTGGTTTGTCCTTGGACTGCTCTGCCGCTGCCGCTGTGGACTGTCCTGCCTGTGGTGAGTGCCGCCTTCCTCATCTTACTAACTTTCTCTGCTCTGGGATATTCCCTATCATTCCGACTGGACCCCAGGATAACAAGACTACTGGCCGAGTTCAGTCTGATAGAGGAGTATCCCATGAGCATTACACTTTTTTGCTTTGAGAAACAGTTAACCAGAGCTCTGAGGCCGTGCGTCAACTTAAATTGCACTCAATCGATCCACATTTACTTTAAACTTGTAATACAAGCGAAAAACCAAACACCCGGTTAGCACTCCACTCGTAATCTGGCCCTTAGTGTATGTTGCTATTTTATTCTTATTTCAATAGATATACTCTTTAGTGGTCTATTTAATTTTTTAATGCACTGGAAAATTTACTAATCGCAAAGCTCCACCCCCAAGGACCAGCAAAGTATGGAGCGATCATGTGCTTCCACTAGAGTTTAGACAACAAGAGACTAATTCATTTGTAATTAATAAATAAAACATTTAGAGAAACCTAAACGTTAGAAAGCATTGTGACATAATTGATGCTGTTCTAAGCACAGGCCTAGTTGGCCTAGACTACCAAACCTCTTGCTAATAACATTATATTGTGTGCAGTATCCTTGTAACCAAGAGAAAGAAAAATAAACCAATGTGTTGGTCCTATGTTGACCCTGCACAAACCTACAAGATAATCTATCCTGGCATCCATGTATGTATTTTATAAAAACTCTTCTTGTTCAAATGCACAAACAAAAGTCGGAATAAAATAATACACATTCATAGACATACTAGAAGTAGCTCAAATATTGGAACATTTGTTAGTCAATATTTTTTTTTTGTAAATATGTTTATTTATTAAAGAGTTTTCACGTTAAGAATAACAAGATAAAGTAGAGCACAAATGAAATTATTGGTATAGACATCTCAGGAGACATATACAAATTAGTTATAGGAGCATGCCTATTTGTTGTCCTTGAAGCTTGCAATTAATACTGTAATCAAAGCATACGTAAAGGTAGATAAACAAAGAATCCTATAATATAAAAGGCCAAGTGTGTTTGTCCGAAGCTGTCATGCGCAGTAGAGACAGCACAAGGACAAACACACCTGGCCTTACCTGACATGGGCATGGGTGAGAGAGAGGAGAGAAATAGAAAGAGAGGGGGAGAGACAAAGAGAGGGGGAAGAGCAAAAGAGAGAGGGAAGAGCAGAAGAGAGAGGGAAGAGCAGAAGAGAGAGGGAAGAGCAGAAGAGAGGGGGAAGAGAGAGCAAAAGAGAGGGGAAAGAGCAAAATAGAGAGAAAAGAGAGAAAAAGAGAGGGGGGAGAGAGAGCAAAAGAGAGGGGAGATTTCATGGATACCAGACAGCTAAGGCTACCCCCCACCCCCTACAACCTCACCCCTGTTGTTTTTCAGTGGTTTTGGCCTCCTCAGAGCAACCACAATCTCTGGAAGCTTTTGGTTGCCTGATTTTGTGTTCCAAACTTGTTTAGAAAAGAGCTGGTGTATGACCAGGAAAACCCTCCTAGGCTGGCCGGGCTCCTGGAACTCCCAGTCGTCTGCCTCACAACGGACACCCGCCTAACACCTCTCAGGCTTCCCAGGCTCCTGGAACTCCCGGTCGGCCACAGGATAACAGGACACCCACTAACTTTACCCCTGGTCGCTCCAGCAACCATGTGCCCCAGAGCTCTGCTCTTTTGGGTATTAGTAGCCCCTAGGGAGGACAAGAGGTAGGGAAATGACCGGAGGGGAGCTCCTTTGGGAACTGGGGGTTTTGGACACCCCTAACCCCATAACTTCAACGGACTGTAACTCCGGTCCCCAGTAACGAATCCTGCTGATTTTTGGACTGTGAAATTTGGGGACCGAGAGCTTTAAAATGACAACCTCTGCTTGCCTGACTACTCTGCCTGTTAACCCCTAAATTGCTGTACTGATATACTGTTGCCAAATCCTGCCTGCCTGACCATTCAAGTGGTGTGCCCTTGGACTGCTTTACTGTTGCCAAATCCTGCCTGCCTGACCATTCTAGTGGTGTGCCCTTGGACTGCTTTGCTGTTGCCAAACCCTGCCTGTCTGACCATTCTAGTGGTTTGTCCTTGGACTGCTCTGCCGCTGCCGCTGTGGACTGTCCTGCCTGTGGTGAGTGCCGCCTTCCTCATCTTACTAACTTTCTCTGCTCTGGGATATTCCCTATCATTCCGACTGGACCCCAGGATAACAAGACTACTGGCCGAGTTCAGTCTGATAGAGGAGTATCCCATGAGCATTACACTTTTTTGCTTTGAGAAACAGTTAACCAGAGCTCTGAGGCCGTGCGTCAACTTAAATTGCACTCAATCGATCCACATTTACTTTAAACTTGTAATACAAGCGAAAAACCAAACACCCGGTTAGCACTCCACTCGTAATCTGGCCCTTAGTGTATGTTGCTATTTTATTCTTATTTCAATAGATATACTCTTTAGTGGTCTATTTAATTTTTTAATGCACTGGAAAATTTACTAATCGCAAAGCTCCACCCCCAAGGACCAGCAAAGTATGGAGCGATCATGTGCTTCCACTAGAGTTTAGACAACAAGAGACTAATTCATTTGTAATTAATAAATAAAACATTTAGAGAAACCTAAACGTTAGAAAGCATTGTGACATAATTGATGCTGTTCTAAGCACAGGCCTAGTTGGCCTAGACTACCAAACCTCTTGCTAATAACATTATATTGTGTGCAGTATCCTTGTAACCAAGAGAAAGAAAAATAAACCAATGTGTTGGTCCTATGTTGACCCTGCACAAACCTACAAGATAATCTATCCTGGCATCCATGTATGTATTTTATAAAAACTCTTCTTGTTCAAATGCACAAACAAAAGTCGGAATAAAATAATACACATTCATAGACATACTAGAAGTAGCTCAAATATTGGAACATTTGTTAGTCAATATTTTTTTTTTGTAAATATGTTTATTTATTAAAGAGTTTTCACGTTAAGAATAACAAGATAAAGTAGAGCACAAATGAAATTATTGGTATAGACATCTCAGGAGACATATACAAATTAGTTATAGGAGCATGCCTATTTGTTGTCCTTGAAGCTTGCAATTAATACTGTAATCAAAGCATACGTAAAGGTAGATAAACAAAGAATCCTATAATATAAAAGGCCAAGTGTGTTTGTCCGAAGCTGTCATGCGCAGTAGAGACAGCACAAGGACAAACACACCTGGCCTTACCTGACATGGGCATGGGTGAGAGAGAGGAGAGAAATAGAAAGAGAGGGGGAGAGACAAAGAGAGGGGGAAGAGCAAAAGAGAGAGGGAAGAGCAGAAGAGAGAGGGAAGAGCAGAAGAGAGAGGGAAGAGCAGAAGAGAGGGGGAAGAGAGAGCAAAAGAGAGGGGAAAGAGCAAAATAGAGAGAAAAGAGAGAAAAAGAGAGGGGGGAGAGAGAGCAAAAGAGAGGGGAGATTTCATGGATACCAGACAGCTAAGGCTACCCCCCACCCCCTACAACCTCACCCCTGTTGTTTTTCAGTGGTTTTGGCCTCCTCAGAGCAACCACAATCTCTGGAAGCTTTTGGTTGCCTGATTTTGTGTTCCAAACTTGTTTAGAAAAGAGCTGGTGTATGACCAGGAAAACCCTCCTAGGCTGGCCGGGCTCCTGGAACTCCCAGTCGTCTGCCTCACAACGGACACCCGCCTAACACCTCTCAGGCTTCCCAGGCTCCTGGAACTCCCGGTCGGCCACAGGATAACAGGACACCCACTAACTTTACCCCTGGTCGCTCCAGCAACCATGTGCCCCAGAGCTCTGCTCTTTTGGGTATTAGTAGCCCCTAGGGAGGACAAGAGGTAGGGAAATGACCGGAGGGGAGCTCCTTTGGGAACTGGGGGTTTTGGACACCCCTAACCCCATAACTTCAACGGACTGTAACTCCGGTCCCCAGTAACGAATCCTGCTGATTTTTGGACTGTGAAATTTGGGGACCGAGAGCTTTAAAATGACAACCTGGAAGTGCCGCAGCTCCACCAGGATCACCCCGAAACCGCCACCTCTAGGTACTGAGATTATGTGGGACTGTGGCTCCTATGGAGGCGCCGGTCAGTCTGGAGGGGCGGGAAAATAGTGGGATTGTCCAGGGTCTTATCAAGATGAGCTGTCTGTATAAAAGGAGTGTGTGTTTTTAATAAAATCAGTTCCTGTTTAACCTGAATGCTAGTGTGTCTAGTTATTTGGGTTGGCTCCAGCTAAAATCACTTTCCTGGGCTACATAGCAGCCTGTTCCAGGCAGGGGAAGGACACGCTGGAAGAGCTACCCAGTCTGGGGAGCTGGAGTCTGCCACAGGGTGGGACCCTGGGTACTGATGCTGTCGGGCATCAGGGGTGGCTACAGGCTGTGGTTACTTGCCAGCTACATAGCTGCAGTCGGCAGGGAGGAAGCAGGACCCCTTTTGGCGGAGCTACCCAGTCGGGGTAGCCGGGGTATCCGTCACATTGGTGGCAGCGTTGGGATCTGCTTCTTTTACAAGGTTCCTGCTCACAGAGGAGACGTACCACAGTAGCCGGTAAATATGGAGGCAGAGTTCCTAGGGAGAGTACAAAAGATGCTGACCGGAACAAAGGATCCTTGTTCAGAACAGGACGTTCTGGCATGGAGGAACCTTGCCCTCCGAGACCTTTGGTGGGAGGCTCTGCAACAGGAGCAGGAAAATGGAAAGGCTCTCCCCACGAATGAAACGAGATTCCGGGTGGACCGTGAGACTGTCTTTCCTGGGAGAACAGCCAAAGAAGGAATGGCTAACTGTTCTACATAGACTGATCCAGCAAGAGATGTGGGTGGAGGACGGCTATCGGGCCCTCCAATGGCTCGCTATGCAAGCGCAGCCATGGCTGGAGGATGGCTCCCCCACAGAGGGCTTTGGTTTCGGCGGCCCTGGATTGCTGTTTACAAAAAAGACAGAGGACCCACAGTTTGGGAGCGAGACAGACCAGGGTCTGGAGGATATTTCTGGGCTCCAAGAGGAACTGCTGGATCTCTTGGAGGAGACCTGGCTGCTGGACGATCTCGATTTTATAATTGACCAGGAAGAGGCACTGGTCAAGGAATACAAGAGGCTGCTGGATCTCGCTAAGCCGCGTTCCAGGGGCATACAGACCTGGGGTGCAGCCCTTTGGGATTCATGGAGCTTGACTGTGGAGGAGTGGCAGCAAAGAAAAATGAAACCAGGGCTGCTGGATCCTGATCAGCAGTCTGGCTCCGAGCTTATAGACTTGGACAAGGGAGCCACCCCAGCAGAAGTGCTGACAACAGGGCAGAGAGCCGCCGGCCTCTGCCCAGCACCTGTAACAGCTCCAGGAAACCTGGGAGCGGAGGTAGTCATCCTCCCTCCCCTTACAGAGAACCCCTTGCAGGTAGAGATGGATGTCAAGAACTCTCCCCAGCAGCAGAACCCCTTCCCGGGAGAGGAGACAGTCGGTCTCTCTCCCCAGCGGCAGAGCCAGGAGCCGGGAGAGGAGACAGTCGGTCTCTCTCCCCAGCGGCAGAGCCATCCCCTGGGAATGGAGGTAGTCGTCCTCCCTCCCCGTAAACAGAACCCCTTCCCAGGAGAGGAGACAGTCGGTCTCTCTCCCCAGCGGCAGAGCCAGGAGCCGGGAGAGGAGACAGTTGGTCTCTCTCCCCAGCGGCAGAGCCATCCCCTGGGAGCGGAGGTAGTCGTCCTCCCTCCCTGTAAACTGAACCCCTTCCCGGGAGAGGAGACAGTCGGTCTCTCTCCCCAGCGGCAGAGCCATCCCCTGGGAGCGGAGGTAGTCGTCCTCCCTCCCCGTAAACTGAACCCCTTCCCGGGAGAGGAGACAGTTGGTCTCTCTCCCCAGTGGCAGAGCCATCCCCTGGGAGCGGAGGTAGTCGTCCTCCCTACCTGTAAACCGAACCCCTTCCTGGGAGAGGAGACAGTCGGTCTCTCTCCCCAGTGGCAGAGCCAGGAGCCGGGAGAGGAGACAGTTGGTCTCTCTCCCCAGCGGCAGAGCCATCCCCTGGGAGTGGAGGTAGTCGTCCTCCCTCCCCGTAAACTGAACCCCTTCCCGGGAGAGGAGACAGTCGGTCTCTCTCCCCAGTGGCAGAGCCATCCCCTGGGAGCGGAGGTAGTCGTCCTCCCTACCTGTAAACCGAACCCCTTCCTGGGAGAGGAGACAGTCGGTCTCTCTCCACAGCGGCAGAGCCAGGAGCCGGGAGAGACAGTCGGTCTCTCTCCCCAGCGGCAGAGCCATTCCCCGGGAGCAGAGGTAGTTGTCCTCCCTCCCCTTAAAGAGAAACCCTTGCAGGGAGAGACGGGTATCGATATCTCTCCCCAGCGGCCGAATCCCTTTCTGGGAGAGGAGACAGTTGGTCTCTCTCCCCAACGGCAGCACAGTTTCCCATGGAGCGGAGGTAGCAGACCTCCCTCCCCAGTGGTTGATCTCCTTCTCGGGAGAAGAGACAGACGTACTCTCCCCTCAGTAGCTTGGCAGTATTTCTCACCGAGGGCAGGCGTTGCATTGGGCAAGAAGGATAAAAGTGTTTACAGTTGGTGCGACATGTTTGGGCACCCGAGCTTTACCTGCCCCACCAAGGAGCAACCTCCCCCTCTGGTCTGGGGTGGGAATACAGCTGGGAAACCAGCACTGGCTTTGTTTGTGAGCGGGTCAGCCGGTACTCAACAGAGTGTCACAAAGGGAGACAGTTTGGCCATGGAACTTAAGGACACTGGAACTTGTGGAGCAGCAATTGTTTGGGATTTTGCATTATGCGACTATCCCTGCGCCCAGCAGGAACCCCCCAGGATGCCCCAAGCTCTGGAGAGTTGGGATTACCTCTCCCAGCAACCGAGAAGTGGAGGGCCACTGTCGGGCAGCCCCAGGCCGACCCGTTAAGGGTCTAGCCGGGTCTGCAAAACTGGAGGAGGGGAGATGTCATGGATACCAGACAGTTAAGGCTACCCCCCACCCCCTACAACCTCACCCCTGTTGTTTCTCAGTGGTTTTGGGCTCCTCCGAGCAACCACAATCTCTGGAAGCTTTTGGTTGCCTGATTTTGCGTTCCAAACTTGTTTAGAAAAGAGCTGGTGTATGACCAGGAAAACCCTCCTAGGCTGGCGGTGCTCCTGGAACTCCCAGTCGTCCGCCTCACAATGGACACCTGCCTAACACCTCTCAGGCTTCCCAGGCTCCTGGAACTCCCGGTCGGCCACAGGATAACAGGACACCCGCTAACTTTACCCCTGGTCGCTCCAGCAACCATGTGCCCCAGAGCTCCGCTCTTTTGGGGATTAGTAGCCCCTAGGTAGGACAAGAGGTGGGGAAATGACCGAAGGGGAGCTCCTTTGGGAACCGGGGGTTTTGGACACCCCTAACCCCATAACTTCAACGGACTGCAACTCCTGTCCCCAGTAACGAATCCTGCTGATTTTGGACTGTGAAATCTGGGGACCGAGAGCTTTAAAATGACACCCTGGAAGTGCCGCAGCTCGACCGGGATCACCCCGGAAACCGCCACCTCTAGGTATTGAGATTATGTGGGACTGTGGCTCCTATGGAGGCGCCGGTCAGCCTGGAGGGGCGGGAACGGCGGGAAAATAGTGGGATTGTCCAGGGTCTTATCAAGATGAGCTGTCTGTATAAAAGGAGTGTGTGTTTTTAATAAAATCAGTTCCTGTTTAACCTGAATGCTAGTGTGTCTAGTTATTTGGGTTGGCTCCAGCTAAAATCACTTTCCTGGGCTACATAGCAGCCTGTTCCAGGCAGAGGAAGGACACGCTGGAAGAGCTACCCAGTCTGGGGAGCTGGAATCTGCCACAGGGTGGGACCCTGGGTACTGATGCTGTCGGGCATCAGGGGTGGCTACAGGCTGTGGTTACTTGCCAGCTACATAGCTGCAGTCGGCAGGGAGGAAGCAGGACCCCTTTTGGCGGAGCTACCCAGTCGGGGTAGCCAGGGTATCCGTCACAGGAGAGAGAGAAGAAGAGAGGGGGGAGAGAAAGCAAAAGAGAGGGGGAGAGAGAGAGCAAAAGAGAGGGATGGAGAGAGAGAGCAAAAGAGAGGGATGGAGAGAGAGCAAAAGAGGGGAGAGAGAGCAAAAGAGAGGAGAGAGAGAGAGCAAAAGAGAGGGATGGAGAGAGAGCACAAAAGAGAGGGATAGAGAGAGAGAGAGCAAAAGAGAGGGATGGAGAGAGAGAGCAAAACAAAAGGAGAGACAGAGCAAAAGAGAGGGGTGAGAGAGCGCAAGAGAGGGGGGGTGAGAGAGAGCGCCATAGAGATGGGGGAGAGTGCAAAAGAGAGGGGGAGAGAGAGAGAGCACAAAAGAGAGGGGGAGAGAGAGAGCACAAAAGAGAAGGGGAGAGAGAGAGCACAAAAGAGAAGGGGAGAGAGAGAGCACAAAAGAGAGGGGGAGAGAGCGCAAAAGAGAGGGGGAGAGAGAGCGCGCAAAAGAGGGGGGGGAAGAGAGAGAGCGCAAAAGAGAGAGAACGCAAGAGAGAGCCTTTTATAATATAAAAGGCCAAGTGTGTTTGTCCGAAGCTGTCATGCGTAGTAGACAGCATGAGGACAAACACACCTGGCCTTAACTGACATACTGTTTGCTGCCAAAAGTGGGCGTGGCTGGGCGGGAGCATGGGCGGGCGTGACTGGGCACGGTCGGGCCAGAGAGAGGAGAGAAATAGAAAGAGAGGGGGAGAGACAAAGAGAGATAGGAAAGAGCTAAAGAGAGGGGGAAGAGCAAAATAGAGGGAAAAAGAGAGAAAGATAGAGCAAAAGAGAGGGGGGAGAGAGAGCAATAGAGAGGGGGAGAGAGAGAAAAAGAAAGGGGGGAGAGAAAGCAAAAGAGAGGGATGGAGAGAGAGAGCAAAAGAGAGGGGAGAGAGAGCAAAAGAGAGGGGAGAGAGACAGAGCAAAAGAGAGAGGGGAGAGAGCAAAAGAGAGGGGGGAGAAAGAGAGCAAAAGAGAGGGATGGAGTGAAAGAGCAAAAGAGAGGGATGGAGAGAGAGAGCAAAACAAAAGGAGAGAGAGACAGAGCAAAAGAGAGGGGGGAGAGAGAGAGCGCAAAAGAGAGGGGGGGAGAAAGAGCACAAGAGACGGGAGAGAGAAAGCGCAAAAAAGAGAGGGAGAGAGCGCAAAAGAGGGGAACAGAGAGTGCGCAAAAGAGGGGGGGAGAGAGTGCACAAAAGAGAGAAAACGCAAAAGAGAGGGGGGGAGAGAGTGCGCAAAAGAGAGAAAACGCAAAAGAGAGGGGGGAGAGAGAGAGCGTAAAAGAGAAGGAAAGAGAAAGCGCAAAAGAGAGGGGGGAGATAAAGCAAAAGAGAGGGATGGAGAGAGAGCAAAAGAGGGGAGAGAGAGCAAAAGAGAGGAGAGAGAGAGCAAAAGAGAGGGATGGAGAGAGAGCACAAAAGAGAGGGATAGAGAGAGAGAGAGAGAGAGCAAAAGAGAGGGATGGAGAGAGAGAGCAAAACAAAAGGAGAGAGAGACAGAGCAAAAGAGAGGGGGGAGAGAGCGCAAAAGAGAGGGGGGGAGAAAGAGCACAAGAGACGGGAGAGAGAAAGCGCAAAAAAGAGAGGGAGAGAGCGCAAAAGAGGGGAACAGAGAGTGCGCAAAAGAGGGGGGGAGAGAGTGCGCAAAAGAGAGAAAACGCAAAAGAGAGGGGGGAGAGAGAGAGCGTAAAAGAGAAGGAAAGAGAAAGCGCAAAAGAGAGGGGGGAGATAAAGCAAAAGAGAGGGGGAGAGAGGGAGCAAAAGAGAAGGGGGAGAGAGAGAGCAAAAGAGGTGGAGCGAGAGAGAGCGCAAAAGAGAGGGGGAGAGAGCACAAAAGAGAGGGGGAGAGAGCACAAAAGAGAGGGGGAGAGAGCACAAAAGAGAGGGGGGGAGAGAGAGAGCAAAAGAGAGGGGGAGAGAGCGCAAAACAGAGGGGGAGAGAGAGAAAGGGGTGGGACTACTGTACTGCAAAAAATGGCCTGTGTGAACGGGCTTTAAGACTAGTATATAGATAAAAGATAGACCAATCTCCTAAGTCCATATGTTCGTGATTGATACACTATACACACTTTCATGAAACCTCAGATTGGTTATAAAGGAAGGAAAAAAGAGAGGAAAAAGGTAAGAGTTAAAGAGTTTAGAAGGGTCAAAGGGTTAGGGGTATGTGTCATGGATACCAGACAGCTAAGGCTACCCCCCACCCCCCTACAACCTCACTGTCACGGGTACTGGGCAGCAGGGGTTGAACTCTTACCCCCCTTTTTAGTTGGAGTATAAGGTGACAGCCCAATTCAGTATTGCCTGTCCCAACCCCCCCTAGACTCAGAATGTTTGAGATTATTGCAACCTCCTGCTGTTATGTGCCTTTCTGTTATTGTATGAGTCATCCATTGTCCTTTTGTGATTAGATAATTGAATGCTGAGACCTCCTGCTGTTATGTGTCTTTCTGCTATTGTGTGAGTCATCCATTGTCCTTTTATGATTAGATAATCGAATGCTGATACCTCCTGCTTTTATGTGTATTTCTGCTATTGTGTGAGTCATCCATTGTCCTTTTGTGATTAGAATCTTGTTTAACTAACCATGGTCTGATGTTTGTCTCATTGTATAATATTTGTTATAACTACCCCCCTTTTCTGTTGGAAATGTATAAAAACTGTGTTTTCTGTGAAATAAAGCAGTTCTATTTTCACCTGAATGCTAGTCTGTCTAGTTATTTGGGTGGGCTCCTGCTAGAATCACTTTCCTGAGCTACATAGCAGCCTGTTCCAGGCAGAGGAAAGACACTCTGGCAGAGCTACCTAGTCTGGGTAGCTGGAGTCTGCAACAGGGTGGGACCCTGAATACTGGTGCTGTTGGGCATCAGGGGTGGCTACAGGCTGTGGTCACTTGCCAGCTACATAGCTGCAGTCAGCAGGGAGGAAGCAGGACCCGTTTGGCGGAGCTACCCAGTCGGGGTAACCAGGGTATCCGTCACATTGGCTGGCAGCGGTGGGATCTGCTTCTTTTACAAGGTTCCTGCTGACAGAGGAGAAGCGCCACAGTAGCCGGTAAATATGGAGGCAGAGTTCCTAGGGAGAGTACAAAAGATGCTGACCGGAACAAATGATCCTTGTCCAGAACAGGAGGTTCTGGGATGGAGGAACCTTGCCCTCCGAGACCTCTGGGGGGAGGCTCTTCAACAGGAACGGAAGGATGGAAAGGTCCTCCCCACGAACGACCAGAGGTTCCGGGTTCAGTGGACCTTGAGAGTGCCTTTTCTGGGAAAACAGCCAAAGAAAGAATGGCTATCTGTTCTATATAGACTGGTCCAGCAAGAGATGTGGGTGGAGGATGGCTATTGGGCCCTCCAATGGCTCGCTATGCAAGCGCAGCCATGGCTGGAGGATGGCTCACCCACAGAGGGCCTTGGCTTCGGTGGCCCTGGATTGCTATTTACAAAAAGGACAGAGGACCCACAGTTTGGGAGCGAGACGGACCAGGGTCTGGAGGATATCTCTGGGCTCCAAGAGGAACTGCTGGATCTCTTGGAGGAATCCTGGCTACTAGATGATCTGGATTTTATAATTGACCAGGAAGAGGCACTGGTCAAGGAATACAAGAGGCTGCTAGATCTCGTTAAGCAGCGTGCCAAGGGTATACAGATCTGGGGTGCAGCCCTCTGGGATTCATGGAGCTCGACCGTGGAGGAGTGGCAACAAAGAAAAAGGGAACCAGGACTGCTGGATCCCGATCAGCAGTCTGGCTCCGAGCTTATGGTCTTGGACCAGGGGGCCATCCTAGCAGAAGCGCTGGCAACAGGACAGAGCCGCCGGCCTCGGGCGCAGCCCCTGCAGCAGCTCTGGTAAACCAGGGAGAGGTGGTAGTCGTCCTCCCTCCCCTTACACAGAACCCCTTGCAGGGAGAGACGGATATCGATAACCCTCCCCAGCGGCAGAACCCCTTCCTGGGAAAAGAGACAGTCGGTCTCTCTCCCCAGCGGCAGAGCCAGGAGCAGGAAGAGGAGACAGTCTGTCTCTCTCCCCAGCAGTAGAGCCATCCCCTGGGAGCGGAGGTAGTCGTCCTCCCTCCCCTTACGCAGAACCCCTTCCCGGGAGAGGAGACAGACGGTCTCTCTCCCCAGCGGCAGAGACAGGAGCAGGGAGAGGAGACAGTCGGTCTCTCTCCCCAGTGGCAGAGCCATCCCCTGGGAGTGGAGGTAGTCGGTCTCCCTCCCCTTATAGAGAACCCCTTGCAGGGAGAAATGGATGTCAATAACTCTCCACAGCGGCAGAGTCAGGAGCAGGGAGAGGAGACAGTCGGTCTCTCTCCCCAGCGAAGGAGCCATCCCCTGGGAGCAGAGGTAGTCGTCCTCCCTCCCCTTACGCAGAACCCCTTCCTGGGAGAGGAGACAGTCGGCCTCTCTCCCCAGCGGCAGAGCCATCCCCTGGGAGTGGAGGTAGTCGGTCTCCCTTCCCTTATAGAGGAGAGATGAATGTCGATAACTCTCCCCAGCGGCAGAGCCAGGAGCAGGGAGAGGAGACAGTCGGTCAGAGCCATCCCCTCGGAGCGGAGGTAGTCGTCCTCCCTCCCCGTAAGCAGAACCCCTTTCTGGGAGAGGGGACAGTCGGTCTCTCTCTCCAGCGGCAGATCCACCCTTCGGGAGTGGAGGTAGTCGTCCTCCCTCCCCTTACAGAGAAGCCCTTGCAGGGAAAGACGGGTATCGATATCTCTCCCCAGCGGCCGAATCCCTTTCTGGGAGAGGAGACAGATGGTCTCTCTCCCCAGTGGCAGCACAGTTTCCCATGAAGCGGAGGTAGCAGACCTCCCTCCCCAGCGGTAGATCTCCTTCTCGGGAGAAGAGACAGACGGTCTCTCCCCTCAGTAGCTTGGCAGGGTCTCTACCCTTTTCTTGTCCCGGAGTATTTCTCACCGGGCGCAGGCGTTGCATTAGGCAAGGAGGAGAAAAGCTTATACAGTTGGTGCCACATGTTTGGGCACCCGAGCTTTGCCTGCCCCACCAAGAAGCAACCTCCCCCTCTGGTCTGGGTCCGCCGGTACTAAACCGAGTGTCACGGAGAGAGGCAGTGTGGCCCTGGAACTTGAGGACCCTGGAACTTGTGGGACAGCAATTGTTTGGGAGCCAGTCTTGGCATACTTGTTTGGGACTTATGTGACTATCCCTGCTCCCAGGGCGCAGGGTATAAACGCCAGCCGGAACCCCCCAGGATGCCCCAAGCTCTGGAGAGATGGGATTACCTCTTCCAGCAACCAAGAGGTGGAGGGCCACCGTCAGACAGCCCCAGGCCGACCCGTTAAGGGTCTAGCCGGGTCTGCCGAACTGCAGGGGGGGGAGATGTCACAGATACCAGACAGCTAAGGCTACCCCCCGCCCCCCTACAACCTCACTGTCACAGATACTGGGCTGCAGGGGTTGAACTCTTACCTCCCCTTTTTGGTTGGAGTATAAGGTGACAGCCCAAATCAGTATTGCCTGTCCCAACCCCCCCCCCAGACTCAGAATGTTTGAGATTATTGCAACCTCCTGCTGTTATGTGCCTTTCTGCTATTGTATGAGTCATCCATTGTCCTTTTGTGATTAGATAATCGAATGCTGAGACCTCCTGCTGTTATGTGTCTTTCTGCTATTGTGCGAGTCATCAATTGTCCTTTTGTGATTAAAATCTTGTTTAACTAACCATGGTCTGATGTTTGTCTCATTGTATAATATTTGTTATAACTACCCCCCTTTTCTGTTGGAAATGTATAAAAGCTGTGTTTTCTGTGAAATAAAGCAGTTCTATTTTCACCTGAATGCTAGTCTGTCTAGTTATTTGGGTGGGCTCCTGCTAGAATCACTTTCCTGAGCTACATAGCAGCCTGTTCCAGGCAGAGGAAGGACACTCTGGCAGAGCTACCTAGTCTGGGTAGCTGGAGTCTGCTACAGGGTGGGACCCTGAATACTGGTGCTGTTGGGCATCAGGGGTGGCTACAGGCTGTGGTCACTTGCCAGCTACATAGCTGCAGTTAGCAGGGAGGAAGCAGGACCCGTTTTGCAGAGTTACCCAGTCAGGGTAACCGGGGTATCCGTCACATTATGGTAACTGTATAATTCCCTTTATGTTGAGGTTAATGAGTCTGCATCTTGTGAGTTTATTGTGTCCCAGTAGAATTTAATGTTGTTAAGTTAGTCAATATTTTCTATGACCTAGAAAACTCTATACACTGTAATAACCCTTTCACAGATACACATATAATTTTTTTTAATGCCAAAGATTACATTTATGGTATTTGATTAGTTGACGTTTACCATCACATAAGTCTGTGAACCATGACTTGTTCCCATTTTGTTTGATTGAGAGCTTGCCTTTGTATGGCTGTATTAGGGACCCACGTTTTGGAAAAGACCTTGACGTGGTACCTGGACTTGTCACATTTGGCCAGACGTGGTAACTAACTCTTCCAGTTTTTTTAATTCTTAGCTGAGAGCTTGTAAGCAAGTGCTGGACTTTCTCTGTGTATTGTATTAATTTATTTTGCAATTTTCCCTATGGGCCTTGCACCCAGACTTGCCTGGGGTTAACTGCCTGTGACTCTGGGGACAGCACAGCTTCCTGAGAGTGCTATAGCACCCAGGACTGAGCATGTTGCAGGGTCATGGAATGTGTACTCAGTCCAGTCTGAGAGTGCAGCCCCCTTCCGTGTTTTGTATATGTCTAGGGTGATTACATAACTCTGTGAACCCTGACTTGTTCCCAGTTTATTTGAGAGCTTGCATTTGTATGGCTGTATTAGGGACCCAGGTTTTGGAAGAGACCTTGACGTGGTACCTGGGCTTGTCCCATTTGGCCAGATGCGGTAACTAACTCTTCTAGTTTTGCTTTTAATCTTACCTGAGAGCTTGTAAGCAAGTGCTGGACTTTCCCTGTGTGTTGTATTAATTTATTTTGGAATTTTTCCCTATGGGCCTTGCACCCAGACTTCTGTCTGGGGATAACTGCCTGTAACGCTGGGGACAACACAGCTTCCTGGGAGTGCTATAGCACTCAGGGCTGAGCATGTTGCAGGGTCATGGGATGTGTACCCAGTCTAGTCTGAGTGTGTAGTCCCCTTCCGTGTTTTGTATATGTCTAGGGTGATTACATAAGTCTGTGAACCAGGGACATGCAGTCATAGGAGGCAGGGGAGAGACACTTCAGAGAACACATTTCCACTGCTCCAGACTAGCATTCCTCACACAACTCCACCTGATGCTTGACATTGTGCATGCTGATGTGAGCCTTGTGTACAGCTGCTGATGTTGCTTCCAAAAGTAGTTTGGAACTCTGTAGTGAGTGATGCAACAGATAATAAACTGCTGAAGTGCTTAGCACTTAAAAATCTGTGTTGTCTACCACTTCATGGCTAGGCTGTTGTTGATCCAAGATGCTTCCATTTCACAATAATAGCACTTACAGTTGACCACTGCAGATCTAGTAGGGCAAACTGACATGTAGCAGAGATGGCACCCTATGACAGTGCCACATTTAAAGTCACTGAGTTTCTAAATACGACCTATTCCTATTCTACTGCCAATGTTTATCTATGGCGATTTAATGACTATTTCTGGGTTTTATGCACCTGTTAGTAATAGGTATAGCTGAAACACCTAAACTCAATCTAATCAGTGGGGTGTGTATATATATATATATATATATATATATATATATATATATACACACACACACATATTGTATATTTGCAGCCAATCTGAATCAGCTGGAACATTTCTGCTAGATAAAGTGCATTCATACACTTCGTTAGTATCCGAATGCAGAAGAAGGGGGCCGCTCACAGGGTTTGGCTCTTTTTGGATCCGGAATTATTTTTGTGAAAGTGAACACACTAAGATCTGTGCAAATCTAGATGTGTTGTATTTTCACAAAGAGAGATCCGGCTTAGAAAAAAGAGTTGAATGCCACGAGCGGCTGACTTCTTCTGCATTTGGATACTACTGAACTATCCGCATGCACATATCTAATATCTGCCAAGAATAATAAACACAAATTGCTACCAGCCAGTGTGCAAAGCGGTAGGTGGCTTGACTAAATATTAATATGAGGGGTTTGAATACTTATGCACGCAGCATATTTCAGTTATTCTTTTAAATATCTACTTAAAAAGACCTAATTTCAAATAAACTCTTAGGGGCCTATTTAACAAAGGTGTGTCGGACCTGATCCGACAGTGCGAATTAGGTCCGACAGACCTCTCTGAATGGGGAGAGCAATACGCTCTCCACATTCAGCATTGCACCAGCAGCTCTTGTGAGCTGCTGGTGCAATGCCACCCCCTGCAGATTTGTGGCCAATCAGGGGGGTGTCAATCAACCCGATCGTACACGATCGGGTTGAATTGCGGTGATGTCTGCCTGCTCAGAGCAGTCGGAGAGGTTATGGAGCAGCAGTCTTTAGACAGTTTCATAACTGGTGTTTCTGGTGAGCCTGCAGGCTCGCCAGAAACACGGGCTCTCAAACTCCATCCGGAGCTTGATAAATGGACCCTTTAGAGTGGATGAGTTAGCATTCAAATATTGTTTGGGGAAAAGTGAGTATACAGCATTTGTAATTCAGAAACATGATCATTTTCAAGGAATCTGAATACTTTTGCAAGGCACTGTATCAACCAATTACTGAGCAGCACATTAGAGTGTAAGGGTTCTGAATTCCACAAAAAGTACAGGAAAACCAGGCAAAATAAATAATGAAATGTACATGCATTTTTTTAGTATACTCTTTCATGACGAATTGAATATTTGCATTTAATGTCCCTACAAGTCAATTACTGCCAAAACTAAATCTACACTTAATTGATCTGAGAACACAATGGAAGAACTAAAAAAACAAACATCAACTTGGAAAAAAACTAAACAAAAACGTATGTGATTCACAGTGACAATTTAAGAAGAATGAGTTTATTTTATGAACATGAAACCAGATTAAATGTATATAATTTAACAATTATTTGTCTGGTGAGGAAAAAAACACCTCAATATAACTTAAACAAGAGCTACAGTGAATGTTTAGTAGATAATACAGCAAGCTGATGAAATGAAGCATTATTTCAATAATAATATAAAAACACAGCAGCCAAAAAAAAAGAAGAAAAGTTAAACCTGAGTCTTACTCATAAAAACTATTGCAAATAGATCTAAAAATACGATGCTGTAAAATCAATAAAAGTATAAATTGCTAATGTTCATACTTGTACGGGCCGGCAGTGCAAAGGTTGCACACTTTTTACAATGTAGCAAAACGCCTGATGAAAAAATGTTTTCCATTATCCAAATTATACTGAAATCCCATTACCTTCATCCCCCCTTGCTACATTTATATAAAAATATTCTGCATGTCAATAATAAAATAGAAGTTGGATGTGTAACACCTAAAACGTTAAAATAAAAATATACATATATATTACAATGTTTTTAACATTCCAAATGTGTGTGTTATGAATTCTTCCTAAGAAGCAAGATTATTGTAAACTGGATTTCATCATCCATGGTGCATCATTGATATATTTCTTGAAGAATATGTATGCAATACTAATAACGCTATAAAAAAGTCATGCGACCCAATACTGGGTATGATTGCTGTGCTGTGATTTATCCTGTGCAAGTCATGAAATAGTTCATGTCCATTCACTTTGTAGTTCATTTTGTCTCAGTAAAAATAGAGTCCTCATTCGGTTTTTTTATTTGACATCTAAGTTCTTTGATTGTATCAAGTAAAGCTGAACGCTCCAGTTCTAAAGTCAGCAAAGACTGCTTCAATTTGACTTCATTGCTTTGTAAACTTTCTATGGTAGATTCTAACATTTGAATTCTTCCATGTGATACCTGGGGAGAGACAAGGAAAATGAATAGCTTTAACAAATTAAAACAAAAAAACCCCAAACACATGAATTGTTCTTTCAAATGAAGTCATATCATTATGTAGAGGTTATGGACTGAATATGTTGTAGTGAGCAGAAGACTTTCACTAAGACCCCTTACACTGTCAACTCAAATATACATATAGTTGCCTATGTAGTTAAAAAGTAGATTGAATACTATATTATCACAATGTTATAAAAAAAATAATATATGTTTATCTGATAAATTATTTTCTTTCCTGGCATGGAGAGTCCACGAATCCATTTGAATTACTAGTGGGAATTCAACTCCTGGCCACCAGGAGGAGACAAAGAACACCCCAGCAAATGAGTTAAGTATCACTCCTACTTCCCGTAAACCCCCAGTCATTCAGCCGAAGGAATATGGAAAGAGAAGATGACACAAGGGCATAGAGGTGCCTGAGGTTTAAAACAAAAATGACAAAATCCATCTTAAAAATTAAGGGCGGGTTGTGGACTCTCCATGCCGGGAAAGAAAATAATTTATCATCAGGTAAGCATAAATTTTGTTTTCTTTCCAATGGCATGGAGAGTCCACAATTCCATTCTAATTACTAGTGGGAACCAATAACCAAGCTAGAGGACACAGAATGGAAGGAGAACAAGACAGGCGTACCTAAATAGGAAGCGTATATGTGAAACGCGACCTCGTCAGGGGCATCCTTTCTATGTTTTTAACTAGCACTCTGTTGATTATGACTACTTAATATTTAATCTTAAAATTATTGCTAAAATATTTGTTGTTCTTTATGGGGGGAAGGATGGGGAGGGCATCATGTATATTGAAGTGAATACTCTACCCTAATATAGGGCAATACAGGACATTGATCCTAAATAGAGGCTCTCATTTACAAAGTACAGTAGAATGTCCCTTTCCCCCTTCCATTACATCCCCTAACTTGATGCAAAAAAACAATTTAGCAACACAGTAGCGGATAATACAAGTCAAGTTGTGTTTTTAACTTGTTATATGGCACGCAAAAATAATTCTATATGGCACGCAAAAATAATTCTTTAACATTATGATTGAAGCTGCCTTTTTAAACCATAACTAGTAAAAGTTAAATTGTAAAGTTTTGCAAAAAAACTTTGTGCAGAAAGAGCATTTCTTTTCCTATTTTCTTAATATGTTCTTTTTCTAAATGTACCTAAATAGAAGGCACCACCGCTTGAAGAATTTGGAAAAAGTATTCAATGAGGACCAAGTGGCTGCCTTGCAGATCTGTTCCACAGAAGCCTTATTTTTAAAGGCACAAGAAGAAGAGACAGCCCTAGTGGAATGAGACGTAATTCTCTCAGGAGGCTGTTGTCCAGCTGTCTCGTAAGCCAACCGAATAACACTGTAACCAAAAGGAAAGAGTAGAAGAAGTTGTCTTCTGACCCTTCCGTTTACCAGAGAATACAACAAAAAGGGCAGTAGATTGATGAAAATCCCTAGTTGCTTTCAGATAGAACGTCAGAGCACGCACCACATCCAGGTGCAACAGACGTTCCTTCTGAGAAGGAGGATTAGGACAGAATGAAGGAATTACAATTTCTTGATAAATATTGCGGTCCGAAACCACCTTAGAAAGGTATCCCATTATTACGAAGGACCGCCTAATCCGCATGAAAAATAAGGTAAGGAGGGTCACACTGTAGCAGGGCTGCCACTAGAAATGTTGGGGCACCTGACTCAGCCAGTTTTCAGGGCCCCCCCAGCGCACGCCCCGCCTTCCCCAGCGCACACCCTGCCCCCCCAGAGCACGCCCTGTCCGCATATGTATACATATATATATATATATAAATAAATAAATAAAATGATCTGCCTTTGTGTATAGAAAATAGATGAGATAAGTAGGTGCTTTTCTGAAGGCTCCAATCATTTAAATGGGTTGTGTGTTCAATGAGCAGTTTCATATACCAAAATTAATTGAAAGGAGCAATATCAAATACATGCCCTACTCTGCAGCATGCATTACAAGTCATTGGTAAATGGCAACATATAAAAAATGGGAAACCAAAACACAAGATCAATTAAAGGGACACAGAACCCCATAAACAACTTTCTAATTAGTTCTGTTATCAAGTGTGCTTCATTCTATTGGTATCCTTTGTTGAAGTAGCAGCAATGCACAACTGGGACCTAGCTTAACACATATAAAAAGAGAGAGAGAGATGCACTCAGCTGAGACAGAACATAAGCTAGAAAAACTTCCGTGCCTGTTCATTTTAGGGTGCCACTCAGGGTGCATACTTTTTTTTTTTTTAAATAGTTTTTATTGAGGTTATGAAAAAAATGTTACAAACAAGATTCAACTTTAAACAATAACAACTTGGTGATAATAAGACATACATTATTAAAGCATTAGTATAGTTGAGTAGCTGAGAGGTAAGAACTCTAGACAAAGAGTCTGAGCATTTCTGGAGGGATGTAAGTATCATAACCATGGAGTATAGAGCTATGTACAAACTTCCAACTATCTATGTGGTAATGAAGGAATCTATAATATAAATATGGAAGTGATAATCTAAACATGGTTAGCTTGTATGTCAGTAAGAAGATGATGAGTTCTATAATGTAACCTCAGTTTTATATTATATAAGTAGGATAAGTGATCCCTTCCTTGCTAGAGAGAGCTTTCATAAAGTTAACTATTCAAATAGGATTGGGGCAAGTGGGGGGTTAGCTTTTTGTTTTGGTCACTCTTGGATCATAATATACTAGGAAAGGGGAAAGGAGTGCAGCGGGCAAGAGCCGCTCTAATTGAAGGAAAAAAGGGGTGGGGGGGTGGGATGGGGGGCGGAGCTATTTAGAATGTCAGAGTAATAAATTGGAGGGAATAAATGTAGGTCATATTACATGGTTAGAAAAGTGGGTCCCAGATGGGGTGCTTTACTGTGTATGTGGCTAAATAAGGAGGGCAGGATTATCTTAAGTAATATAATAGGACTTATGTATTACATATGATAAAGGTAAAAGAGCCCTAAATATAATAGGGGAGTTCCAGCGTCAATTAGGTGTTGTGAGTTATGCCTTATATAATATGCAGTAATTAAAACATTTCACTATTAATGGTGTCCAACATCAAGCCATATATGATGAATAAAGTAACTCCGAGGTCCCGGCCGCAGACCCAGTTGTGTATATATAATGATAGGCGTATATGACTTGGACCGGGCTGCATGTATAGTGAAATGCCCATCTAGATGTAGTGACCTACCTGTAAGACTTAAGATATAGGGTCTAGAGAAGGCTGAATGGGGTGCATAAGGGAGGAGGCAAAGTAAGGAGTTGCTGAAGTGACTAGAATAATGTGAACCACATATGTAACAATGTTAACTAATGAGTACATCAATCTTGGGTATACATTCAAAATTATCTAGAATAACTCAAAAATGAATAGATAACTAAAGATTAATACACAACCTTACAGTCTCCAGCAGAGTTTAGGACAGTCTTATAGGCTGGAAATAGGGCTGACAGAGACGCTTAGTCAGGATTATTTTCACATTTCAGTGTACAAATAAATGGTGCAATAAAAAAAAATATATATAGTATAAACATAAAATACTTATGATGTGTACACAGGAAAAGCAAAACAATGGATCCTGCAATTCTTTTCTGGCATTAAAAGTAAATAAATCTAACCAGTATCAGTTGTATAAAACATTAATAACCTAGGGTAATATTTACAATAACGTAAGGAGCAGTCCAACTAGCCAGTATAAGGAAAAATAGTCAGACTTAATACAGGGAGTGCAGAATTATTAGGCAAGTTGTATTTTTGAGGATTCATTTTATTATTGAACAACAACCATGTTCTCAATGAACCCAAAAAACTCATTAATATCAAAGCTGAATAGTTTTGGAAGTAGTTTTTAGTTTGTTTTTAGTTACAGCTATTTTAGGAGGATATCTGTGTGTGCAGGTGGCTATTACTGTGCATAATTATTAGGCAACTTAACAAAAAACAAATATATACCCATTTCAATTATTTATTTTTACCAGTGAAACCAATATAACATCTCAACATTCACAAATATACATTTTTGACATTCAAAAACAAAACAAAAACAAATCAGTGACCAATATAGCCACCTTTCTTTGCAAGGACACTCAAAAGCCTGCCATCCATGGATTCTGTCAGTGTTTTGATCTGTTCACCATCAACATTGTGTGCAGCAGCAACCACAGCCTCCCAGACACTGTTCAGAGAGGTGTACTGTTTTCCCTCCTTGTAAATCTCACATTTGATGATGGACCACAGGTTCTCAATGGGGTTCAGATAGGTGAACAAGGAGGCCATGTCATTAGATTTTCTTCTTTTATACCCTTTCTTGCCAGCCACGCTGTGGAGTACTTGGACGCGTGTGATGGAGCATTGTCCTGCATGAAAATCATGTTTTTCTTGAAGGATGCAGACTTCTTCCTGTACCACTGCTTGAAGAAGGTGTCTTCCAGAAACTGGCAGTGGGACTGGGAGTTGAGCTTGACTCCATCCTCAACCCGAAAAGGCCCCACAAGCTCATCTTTGATGATACCAGCCCAAACCAGTACTCCACCTTGCTGGCGTCTGAGTCGGACTGGAGCTCTCTGCCCTTTACCAATCCAGCCACGGGCCCATCCATCTGGCCCATCACGACTCACTCTCATTTCATCAGTCCATAAAACCTTAGAAAAATCAGTCTTGAGATATTTCTTGGCCCAGTCTTGACGTTTCAGCTTGTGTGTCTTGTTCAGTGGTGGTCGTCTTTCAGCCTTTCTTACCTTGGCCATGTCTCTGAGTATTGCACACCTTGTGCTTTTGGGCACTCCAGTGATGTTGCAGCTCTGAAATATGGCCAAACTGGTGGCAAGTTGCATCTTGGCAGCTGCACGCTTGACTTTTCTCAGTTCATGGGCAGTTATTTTGCGCCTTGGTTTTTCCACACGCTTCTTGCGACCCTGTTGACTATTTTGAATGAAACGCTTGATTGTTCGATGATCACGCTTCAGAAGCTTTGCAATTTTAAGAGTGCTGCATCCCTCTGCAAGATATCTCACTATTTTTGACTTTTCTGAGCCTGTCAAGTCCTTCTTTTGACCCATTTTGCCAAAGGAAAGGAAGTTGCCTAATAATTCTGCACACCTGATATAGGGTGTTGATGTCATTAGACCACACCCCTTCTCATTACAGAGATGCACATCACCTAATATGCTTAATTGGTAGTAGGCTTTCGAGTCTATACAGCTTGGAGTAAGACAACATGCATAAAGAGGTTGATGTGGTCAAAATACTCATTTGCCTAATAATTCTGCACTCCCTGTATAGTCATCATGTATATTAAAGTTAGTGTGCTATGTACAAGATCATGCAGGACTGAATCTAATAGGCGGTATATATATGACCTAATTATCTCAGGTACCTCCATGCTACCCATAATATACATTAAGCGTATGCCATAGTGAGCAAGCAACAACCTATTACTGTGGGCAAGTACAGGTCAGGTAAAATTGGTATTAATAACTAGAACGCCATCATACATCTGGTGTAATAAGTTAGGAATCGACGTCAAGCTTGTTAGCTCTCATTACGAAGTTCCAACACACAGAACCTGCAGATGAAAGGTAAAGCCCCCCAAAAAATAGGATTCAGTGGTATGCCACAATTTTTTTTTTTTTATATGGCCGCAGTTTATATAGGGCGGCTACCACAAATAATATATACTATAATTTTAGGAAAGGAGTACAACAGGTTCACTACATATTGCTCTTAGCCTAGGAGGTGGGGGTTTATTTATACTAATCATGCAGGAAGCGTCAATTTAAACCCTTATGTTCTGCTTGTTGGAAGTAGACTTGCAGGATATTATAGTATGAAAGTCTCCAAGGAGCCCTCAGATCATATTACCTTGCTAAATAAGTAAAGGCAAATAAAGCTAAATGAACCTTATCATCATGAAACAATGTACCTTGCTTACTAATAGGGATATGGGCACCTTATAAGGTGTGAGCTTTACTAGTAAAAGTGATGTGGCAACATTTGAACATACACATAAAAGGCTTCAGCATGTACATGAAAGTTAGTTAATAACACAAATAAAACAAACCAGGGATAATTCTGAGAGAAAATATAAACTAAGAGAAACTTTTAAGCTAAGAAATAAAGCAACTACAATATTCATAATAAGTGGTGTATATAAAGATGATTGAATTCTTTATCCGACCCCTTTAGCGAGCAGACCTGAGGTGGGTACAGTGGATGGTAGCTTCTGTAGTCGTGAGGGGCTCATCACTGACCCATTGTCTATAGTATCTTGTGTAGGAAGATAGGCCCACAGAGCTCCGTCATTCAGGAAAGCCTCCATAGATCTAGGGTGTCCCCCTCTTTCTGTGCTCGTTGTCTGCATGTAGCCATCATCTCCTGAGATGTTAAATACAGGCAAATTCAGTTTGGACTCTAGAAACCCACCTCCAGCAGCTTGGGAAGTCGCGGTAATATCTCCGCGATCATGACAAACTACGCTTGCGGCTGTGCTCTCAAGTTCTGCAAGGCTCACGCTGATGCCACAACAGGAATCTGATGCCCCTGCAAGAGCGAGTATTCGCTGTTAAGCCCAGGGATTACCTTCCAAGAGGGCAGGTTGGTGAGCGATCGTTGATGAGCGGTGTGAGCTGTTTTCAAAATCTTGCGATGGAAGGGAGGAGAAGGTAGCTGCAAGTTTATTCGCCTGCTGGGGCAGCTTTGTGCCGGGATCGTAGTCCTCTCCAGTAGAATTCCGCTCTGCAGCAAGATCTGTATGAAGCTGTAGGAAGTGGGCGTCCATCTTTCTCTCTAGCTGTCTTTGCAAAAGTATTACCGTCGCCATTTTGGATAGGAGATAGCTCTGTTCAGGTTTAGTAGCCTTATGAAGGAATTAACCTTATAGGTAATGGTGTGTTGCGTTGTTACTGTATTTTGCAGTATAGAAGCTCACTGACAATTCTATAGCCCCATATGAGCGACGTTACTGAGACTCCAGTCCATGAGGGGAAATGCTGCGTTATTGTCTCTTGATAAAAACAAGATTTCCTTTTAGATTTCTAGTCCCCAAACGTTCTTTAGTTCACTGGTCGCTATTAGTCTTTCCAGAGATATAACCATTATATGCTTGATGCTGATTTACAAGGATAATAGTTGTTATGGGATAAATAAAATCAGGAGCTGCATCAGAACACGTCCTGCTCTCTTGGTAGTCAGCTCCGCCCCCCGGTGCATACCCTTTTAGCACACTATGCCCCTTCACAGAGAAAAAATATCCTGTAGCATATCAGTCTGACCCTGCCCAATGACAGTCCAGCACCGAAATACCAGGCAATTCTTCTCTGAACAAGAGAAACAACAACCCCAGACGATCGTTTCGGCCTTCTGTAGGCCTCGTCAGTGAGGTGCAGTCGCATCTCTCTAAGGGCATGTGTGCAAGGAGTCCACGTCTGGTTTCCCCTTTAACTCTTAGGGAGACCCAAGAGCAATTTGCATATATAAAAAGAGAGAGAGAGATGCACTCAGCTGAGACAGAACATAAGCTAGAAAAACTTCCGTGCCTGTTCATTTTAGGGTGCCACTCAGGGTGCATACTCTTTTAGCACACTATGCCCCTTCACAGAGAAAAAATATCCTGTAGCATATCAGTCTGACCCTGCCCAATGACAGTCCAGCACCGAAATACCAGGCAATTCTTCTCTGAACAAGAGAAACAACAATCCCAGACGATCGTTTCAGCCTTCTGTGGGCCTCGTCAGTGAGGTGCAGTCGCATCTCTCTAAGGGCATGTGTGCAAGGAGTCCACGTCTGGTTTCCCCTTTAACTCTTAGGGAGACCCAAGAGCAATTTGCATATATAAAAAGAGAGGGAGAGATGCACTCAGCTGAGACAGAACATAAGCTAGAAAAACTTCCGTGCCTGTTCATTTTAGGGTGCCACTCAGGGTGCATACTCTTTTAGCACACTATGCCCATTCACAGAGAAAAAATATCCTGTAGCATATCAGTCTGACCCTGTCTAATGACAGTCCAGCACCTCACCAGCACTGCAACTCACTGACGAGGCCCACAGAAGGCCGAAACAATCGTCTGGGGTTGTTGTTTCTCTTGTTCAGAGAAGAATTGCCTGGTATTTCGGTGCTGGACTGTCATTGGGCAGGGTCAGACTGATATGCTACAGGATATTTTTTCTCTGTGAAGGGGCATAGTGTGCTAAAAGAGTATGCACCCTGAGTGGCACCCTAAAATGAACAGGCACAGAAGTTTTTCTAGCTTTTGTTCTGTCTCAGCTGAGTGCATCTCTCTTTCTTTTTATATTTATACCTAGCTTAACACATCAGGTGAGCCTGTAACAAGAAACATAGCAGCCTCCTATTAGCAACTCGCTCCCAGTAGTGCATTACTGCTCCTGAGCCCACCTAAGTATTCTCTTCAACAAAGGATATCAATAGAACCAAGCAAATTTAAAAACAGCATTTTATTGTAGCCAAATTAAAAGTCACATTTAATAGTTAATTACAATTATATATTGTAACTTTTAATTTGGCTAAAATAAAACGACAGGAGCAGCAAGCCCCCTATATTAAAACAGCGTATACATGAATTTAAAAACCTAATTAGCAAGAGTTTTTTTTCGCATAACCATGCCATCACTTATTCTGTATGTGAACACAGAACACTACTATTTTAACTGACACCTTCACAATTCGCCATCAATTCATGCTCTGCAGACCTCTCTACCTTTTTATACTGTTTCCTCATACACAATAAAGCCAACACAACATTCCTACACTGCAGCTGGTTTACTGTAGTAGTATACAACAGACAACACTTCACCTCCATTCTCTAAACCCCATCATTTATTATATCTATATCCCAAACAGATAAAAACACAATTTATGCTTACCTGATAAATGTATTTCTCTAGTGGTGTATCCAGTCCACGGATCATCCATTACTTATGGGATATTCTCATTCCCAACAGGAAGTTGCAAGAGGACCCACAGCAAAGCTGTTATATAGCTCCTCCCCTTCCTACCATATCCAGTCATTCGACCGAAAACAAGCAGAGAAAGGAGAAACCATAGGGTGCAGTGGTGACTGTAGTTTAAATTTAAAAATAACCTGCCTTAAAATGACAGGGCGGGCTGTGGACTGGATACACCACTAGAGAAATACATTTATCAGGTAAGCATAAATTGTGTTTTCTCTAGTAAGGTGTATCCAGTCCACGGATCATCCATTACTTTTGGGATACCAATACCAAAGCTAAAGTACACGGATGAAGGGAGGGACAAGGCAGGAACTTAAACGGAAGGTACCACTGCCTGTAAAACCTTTCTCCCAAAAATAGCCTCCGAAGAAGCAAAAGTATCAAATTTGTAAAATTTTGAAAAAGTATGAAGCGAAGACCAAGTCGCCGCCTTGCAAATCTGTTCAACAGAGGCCTAATTTTTAAAGGCCCAGGTGGAAGCCACAGCTCTAGTAGAATGAGCTGTAATCCTTTCAGGGGGCTGCTGTCCAGCAGTCTCATAGGCTAAGCGTATTATGCTTCTTAGCCAAAAAGAAAGAGAGGTTGCCGAAGCCTTTTGACCTCTCCTCTGACCAGAGTAAACAACAAACAAAGCAGATGTTTGCCGAAAATCCTTAGTAGCTTGTAAGTAAAACTTTAAAGCACGAACCACGTCCAAATTGTGTAATAGACGTTCCTTCTTTGAAGAAGATTAGGACACAAGGATGGAACAACAATCTCTTGATTGATATTCTTGTTAGATACCACCTTAGGTAAAAACCCAGGTTTGGTACGCAGGACTACCTTATCAGAATGAAAAATTAGATAAGGAGAATCACATTGTAAGGCAGATAACTCGGAGACTCTACGAGCCGAGGAAATAGCTACCAAAAAAAGGACTTTCCAAGATAAAAGTTTTATATCAATGGAATGAAGAGGTTCAAACGGGACTCCTTGAAGAACCTTAAGAACCAAATTTAAGCTCCATGGTGGAGCAACAGGTTTAAACACAGGCTTGATTCTGACTAAAGCCTGACAAAAAAGTCTGGAACGTCTGCCAGACGCTTGTGTAAAAGAATAGACAGAGCAGAAATCTGTCCCTTTAAGGAACTAGCTGACAAACCTTTTTCCAAGCCTTCTTGGAGAAAGGATAATATCCTAGGAATCCTGACCTTACTCCATGAGTAGCCCTTGGATTCACACCAATAAAGATATTTACGCCATAGTTTATGGTAAATTTTCCTGGTGACAGGCTTTCGTGCCTGTATTAAAGGTATCAATGACTGACTCAGAGAAGCCACGCTTTGATAAAATCAAGCGTTCAATCTCCATGCAGTCAGTCTCAGAGAAATTAGATTTGGATGGAGGAAAGGACCCTGAAGTAGAAGGTCCTGTCTCAGAGGCAGAGTCCATGGTGGAAAGGATGACATGTCCACTAGGTCTGCATACCAGGTCCTGCGTGGCCATGCAGGTGCTATTAAAATCACTGATGCTTTCTCCTGCTTGATATTGGCAATCAGTCGAGGGAGCAGAGGAAACGGTGGAAACACATAAGCCAGGTTGAAAGACCAGGGCGCTGCTAGAGCATCTATCAGCGTCGCCCTGGGGTCCCTGGACCTGGATCCGTAACAAGGAAGCTTGGCATTCTGTCGAGACGCCATGAGATCCAGTTCTGGTTTGCCCCAGCGATGAATCACTTGTGCAAACACCTCCGGATGGAGTTCCCACTCCCCCGGATGAAAAGTCTGTCGACTTAGAAAATCCGCCTCCCAGTTCTCTACACCTGGGATATGGATAGCTGAAAGATGGCAGGAGTGAAACTCCACCCAGCGAATTATCTTTGAGACTTCTAACATCGCTTGGGAACTTCTTGTTCCCCCTTGATGGTTGATGTAAGCCACAGTCGGGATGTTGTCCGACTGAAATCTGATGTACCTCAGAGTTGCTAACTGAGGCCAAGCCTGAAGAGCATTGAATATCGCTTTTAGTTCCAGAATATTTATTGGAAGGAGAGACTCCTCCTGAGTCCACAATCCCTGAGCCTTCAGGGAGTTCCAGACTGCACCCCAACCTAGAAGGCTGAAATCTGTTGTTACAATCGTCCAATCTGGCCTGCGAAAGGTCATACCTTTGGACAGATGGACCCGAGATAGCCACCAGAGGAGAGAATCCCTGGTTTCTTGGTCCAGATTCAGTTGAGGGGACAAATCTGTGTAATCCCCTTCCACTGACTGAGCATGCATAGTTGCAGCGGTCTGAGATGTAAGCGTGCAAACGGCACTATGTCCATTGCCGCTACCATTAAGCCGATTACTTCCATACACTGAACCACCGAAGGGTGCGGAATGGAATGAAGAACCCGGCAGGAATTTAGAAGCTTTGATAACCTGGACTCCGTCAGGTAAATTTTCATTTCTACCGAATCTATCAGAGTCCCTAGAAAGGAAACTCTTGTGAGTGGGGATAGAGAACTTTTTTCCTTGTTCACTTTCCACCCATGCGACCTCAGAAATGCCAGTACTACGTCCGTATGAGACTTGGCAATTTGGAAGTTTGACGCCTGTATCAGGATGTAGTCTAAATAAGGTGCTACTGCTATGCCCCGCCGCCTTAGGACCGCTAGAAGCGACCCTAGAACCTTTGTAAAAATTCTTGGGGCTGTAGCTAATCCAAAGGGAAGAGCTACAAATTGGTAATGCCTGTCTAGAAAGGCAAACCTGAGAAACCGATGATGATCTTTGTGTATCGGAATGTGAAGGTAAGCATCCTTTAGATCCACTGTAGTCATATATTGACCCTCCTGGATCATAGGCAGGATGGTACGGATAGTTTCCATCTTGAATGATGGAACCCTGAGGAATTTGTTTAAGATCTTTAGATCCAAAATTGTTCTGAATGTTCCCTCTTTCTTGGGAACCACAAACAGATTTGAGTAAAAACCCTGTCCTTGTTCCTCATTTGGAACTGGATGGATCACTCCCATAACTAGGAGGTCTCGTACACAGTGTAAGAATGCCTCTCTCTTTATCTGGTTTGCAGATAATTGTGAAAGGTGAAATCTCCCTTTTGGGGGAGAAGCTTTGAAGTCCAGAAGATATCCCTGGGATATAATTTCCAACTCCCAGGGATCCTGAACATCTCTTGCCCACGCCTGGGCGAAGAGTGAAAGTCTGCCCCCCACTAGATCCGTTACCGGATAGGGGGCCGTTCCTTCATGCTGTCTTGGAGGCAGCAGCAGGTTTTTTAGCCTGCTTACCTTTGTTCCAGGTCTGGTTTGGCTTCCAGACCGCTTTGGATTGAGCAACAGTTCCCTCTTGTCTTGCATTAGAGGAGGTTGATGCCGCACCTGCCTTGAAGTTTCGAAAGGCACGAAAATTAGACTGTTTGGCCCTGGATTTGGACCTGTCCTGAGGAAGGGCATGACCTTTTCCTCCAGTGATATCAGCAATGATCTCCTTCAAACCAGGCCCGAATAAGGTCTGCCCCTTGAAGGGAATGTTAAGCAGCTTAGATTTGGAAGTCACGTCAGCTGACCATGATTTAAGCCATAGCGCTCTGCGCGCCTGTATAGCAAAACCGGAATTCTTAGCCGTTAGTTTAGTCAAATGAACAATGGCATCAGAAACAAAAGAGTTGGCTAGCTTAAGTGCCCTAAGTTTGCCAAGTATGTCATCCAATGGAGTCGCTACCTGTAAGGCCTCTTCCAGAGACTCAAACCAGAACGCCGCAGCAGCAGTGACAGGGGCAATGCATGCAAGGGGCTGAAGGATAAAACCTTGTTGACAAAATATTTTCTTAAGGTAACCTTCTAATTTTTTGTCCATTGGATCTGAAAAAGCACAACTGTCCTCGACAGGGATAGTAGTCCGCTTTGCTAAAGTAGAAACTGCTCCCTCCACCTTAGGGACTGTCTGCCATAAGTCCCGTGTGGTGGCGTCTATAGGAAACATTTTTCTAAAAATAGGAGGTGGAGAGAACGGCACACCTGGCCTATCCCATTCCTTAGTAATAATTTCTGTAAACCTTTTAGGTATTGGAAAAACATCAGTACACACCGGCACTGCAAAGTATTTATCCAGGCTACACAATTTCTCTGGCACTGCAATTGTGTCACAATCATTCAGAGCAGCTAAAACCTCCTTTAGTAACGCACAGAGGTGTTCAAGCTTAAATTTAAATGTAGAAACATCAGAATCAGGTACTCTGCCTGAGTCAGAAACATCACCCACAGACTGAAGTTCTCCTTCTTCAGCTTCAGCATATTGTGAGGCAGAATCAGACATGGATCTTAAAGCGTCAGTATGCTCTGCATTTCGTCTAACTCCAGAGCTATCTCGCTTACCTCTAAGTTCAGGTAGTCTGGCTAATACCGCTGACAGGGTATTATCCATGACTGCCGCCATGTCTTGTAAAGTAAACGCTATAGGTGCCCTTGATGTACTTGGTGCCATTTGAGCGTGAGTCCCTTGAGCGGGAGTCAAAGGATCTGACACGTGGGGAGAGTTAGTCGGCATAACTTCCCCCTCATCAGAATCCTCTGGTGATAAATTTTGCAAAGACATAATATGATCTTTATTGCTTAAAGTGAAATCAGTACATTTGGTACAGATTCTCAGAGGGGGTTCCACCATGGCTTTTAAACATAATGAACAAGGAGTTTCCTCTATGTCAGACATGTTTATACAGACTAGCAATGAGACTAGCAAGCTTGGAAAACACTTTAATTCAAGTTAACAAGCAATATAAATAAACGGTACTGTGCCTTTAAGAGAAACAAATTTTGTCAAAATTTGAAAAACAGTGAAAAAAGGCAGTTACACAAACAACATTTTTACAGTGTATGTAATAGGCTAACAGAGCATTGCACCCACTTGCAAATGGATGATTAACCCCTTAGTTCAAAAAACGGATAAAAAAAACGACAGACGTTTTTTAACAGTCCCAGCAAAGTGCCACAGCTTTACTGTGGCTCCTACCTTCCCCAATAAACGATTTTAGGCTCTTTAGAGATGTCCTGTAGCATTCAGGGGACTCCTAAGGAAAACTGGATGCCTCAGTCTGTAATTTTAACTGCGCAATAAAGCGCTAAAATAGGCCCCTCCCACTCATATTACAACAGTGGAAAACCTCAGGAAACTGTTTCTAGGCAAAAATAAAGCCAGCCATGTGGAAAAAATTAGGCCCCAATAAAGTTTTATCACCAAGCATATATAAAAAACGATTAAACATGCCAGCAAACGTTTTATATAGCATATCTATAAGGGTAATACCCCTGAGAGTAAGCATGATACTAGTCGTTATTAAATCACTGTATTCAGGCTTAACTTACATTTATCAGGAATCAGCAGCATTTTCTAGCATTTCCAATCCTAGAAAAAATTATAACTGCACATACCTGATAGCAGAATAAACTGCACGCCATTCTCCCTCTGAAGTTACCTCACTCCTCAGACATGTGTGAGAACAGCAATGGATCTTAGTTACAACCTGCTAAGATCATAGAAAACTCAGGCAGATTCTTCTTCTATCTCTGCCTGAGAAACAATAGCACAACTCCGGTACTATTTAAAATAACAAACTTTTGATTGAAGTTAATAAACTAACTATTTTTCACCACTCTCCTCTTACTACCTCCATGCGCGTTGAGAGTTGCAAGAGAATGACTGGATATGGTAGGAAGGGGAGGAGCTATATAACAGCTTTGCTGTAAGTCCTCTTGCAACTTCCTGTTGGGAATGAGCCAGTGGCAAGCCTAATGAACAAAGGGCCCTGGCCCCTGGTGCAAGAACATTTTTTAGGGCCCCCCCCATTTGTACCAGTTTTGGGATATACACTGAATATGTTATTTTGACACCCAATTTTATAAGCACCAAAGCCTAGCATAACACTTTTTACTAACTAACTATATTGTGCATATATATATATATATATATATATATATATATATATATATATATATATAGTCAATTAACAGTATGCAGTAATGTAGCATATGATAAATATAGAATTATAGATCTATAAATAAATATATTTATTTATTTACACACACACCCATATTATATATATATATATATATATATATATATATATATACACACACACACACAAACATATAATTATAAATATGTGTGTGTCTATATATATATATATACACACACACATATATATATATATATACACACATATATATATATATACACACACACACACACAAACATATAATTATAAATATGTGTGTGTCTATATATATATATACACACACACACACAAACATATGTGTATGAGCATGTGTTTGTTTTTTTCCTTCTGACAGATACATCATACATTTTAATTTTATATACAACCACCCCCCCCCCAGAAAAAAAAAAGAAAAAAAAATTAACTTCCAGTCCACAGGTTACAGAATGGAGCTAGTAGGGAGACTCTGGTTAAGAGTACCATACTACCAGACCAGACAGGCTGCAAAAAAAAACAAAAACACAGCAGCAAGGGAAAAGTAATCTGAGCTGCTGGCTTGCTGCTGCTGACAGTATCAGACCCTCACAGACAAACCCCCTTTAGCTTCCGTATTGTCTGGAATAGTAAATCACTCCTGCCTGTTTGCTCTGAACTCACTTCAGACACTGACAGTGAAAGCTCCGTGTTGGACGGGGAGGTCAAAGCAGGAGAGATCTCTCACACTGGCTGTGCGAGGAAGACAGTGCTGCTGGAAATGGCATACTTTACTTAGCCATGCTTTAGGAGAGCAGTGCTCACACAATCCCACACACGGCTTTGCTCCACCCACCATACTTCTGTGCTTGTTTGCAGCTAAATATTGTATAAAATGTGACTGCAGGTCCCTTCAGCACTTGATGGGCCACTTGCTACACTCAGGCCCGGATCCAACGCACCGGCTACACCACTACTAGCTCCGCCCCTGACTGCAGCACTCTCTGCCACTTCTCACACAGGCAGGTAGCAGTGAGGGCAATAATCATTTGGTGATTGTTAGTAGTGATGATGCCGGGCCGGCTGCCCGCCCCACCCTTTGTTTTGTAGGTGACTCACTCTGCTCCTCACTCCCCTAAGTAATACCGGTTCCCTTACCTTCCATCTAGGTGCAGGCTGAGGGCGAGGCTCTGACAGTGCGTGCTTGCATGTGATGTGTGCCACAGTGCATATGGGCAGTAAAGTCCTGCGCACGCTATTGTCCCGCCCCTACTCCCCACCAATCAAAATACCTAATTGCTGGGGAAGGAGTCCTCCTGTCATGGTCCTGGGGCAGAGTTTGATTTTTACTGGCAGCTGATTTCCCGCCACACATCATAAATGGCGGTAAACCAGCTGAACAGAAAAAAATCAAACTTGGAGTGACAGTCAGCCAGAGTCTTGGGCTGCAGACGGGCGGGGTTGTGCGAGTGACGTCATCAGCACTACCGGGCCTGGCTTTAAAAAAATATATTTTTTTTTTTATAAATAACTTGCTATGTCAGCCGTTTGCCCAGGGCCCCTGATTGTAGTCACCCCTGTCACCCCCTGATGGCGGCCCTGCACTGTAGATCCGAAAGCCTTAGACTGTACGGGCAGAAGAAATAGCAAGAAGAAACAAAATTTTCCAAGCTAACAATTTAATATCAACAAACGGAGCCTGCTGCAGAACCCTATGAACAAGATTAAGGCTCCACATGGAGGAGCAACTGATTTAAACACAGGCCTGATTCTGACCAAGGCCTGAACAAAGGATTAAACATCTGACAAGTCTGCCAGCCGTTTATGCAAAATAATTGACAGGGCAGAGATCTGACCCTTTAGAGTACTGACTGACAAGCCCTTCTCTCCAGTCCATCCTGAAGAAAAGACAGAATGTGGGGAACTCTCACCTGGTGGATGATATACGCCACTGAAGTGATGTTGGCCGATTGGAATCTAATCAACCGGACCAAACTCAGTTGAGGCCAAGCTGTCAGATCATTGAAGATTGCTCTCAACTCTATGATATTTATTGGGAGGGAAGACTCCTTCTGAGTCCAAAGTCCCTGAGCTCTTAAGGAACCCCAAACTGCTCCCCAGCCCGACAGGCTGGCATCCGTGGTTACAATCTCCCAAGATGGTCTCAGGAAGCATGTACACTGGGACAGATGATCCTGGGAGATCCACCAGGACAGAGAGTCTCTTGTCTGGTTGTCCAGGAGTATCCTCAGAGAGATCCGAGTGGTCTCCGTTCCATTATCTGAGCATGCATAACTGTAGAGGTCTCAGATGGAAACAAGCAAAATTAATAACGCCCATGGAAGCAACCATTAGACCAATTACTTTCATACACAGAGCCACTGACGGACGTACAGAGGACTGAAGTAAAAGACAAGCAGCAAGAAGCCTGGATTTTCAGACCTCCGTCAAGAAAATCTTCATGGAGATCGAGTCTATGATCGTCCCCAAAAAAGAAACCCTGGTATTTGGCACCAAGGAACTCTTTTCCAGATTCACCTTCCACCCATGTGAGCAGAGAATCGACAACACAGAATCCGTAAATGAAAAGTTGGCGCCTGAACCAAGATATCGTCCAGGTACGGAGCCACCGTGATTCCCTGAGATCTGGCCACTGCCAGAAGAGCCCCTAGAACCTTTCGTAAAAATTTGAGGGACGGTGGCAAAACTGAAGGGAAAGGCTACAAATTGAAACTGTTTGTCCAAAAAGGCAAATCAAAGGTATTGGAAATGATCCTTGTGAATATGAAGATACGCGTCCTTCAGGTCGATGGTAGTCATGAACTGACCCTCCTGAACTAAAAGGTAGGATAGTCTCCATTTTGAAGGACGGGACCTTGAGAAATTTGTTCAAGCACTTGAGGTTCAAAAAGGACAGAAAAGTTCCTTCTTTCTTGGGAACCACAAATAGGTTGGTATAGAATCCTTGATCTTGTTCCACCAGAGGAACTGGGACAATCACTCCCAGAGAAGCAAGATCCTTTACACAGTTTAAGAAAAGCCTCTGTCTTTACCTGGTTTACAGATAATCTTGACAGGAGAAATTTGCCCCTGGGAGGACAAGATTTGAATCCTATCCTGTATCCTTGGGAGACTACCTCCACTGCCCAAGGATCTGGGACATAGCGAATCCAAGCCTGCTGAAAGAAGGAAAGCCTGCCCCTCACTTGATCCAGGACTGGATCGGGGGCGGCCCCTTCATGCTGACTTAGACTCAGAGGAAGGTCTCTTGGATTGTTTACTCTTATTCCAAGACTGGTTAGATCTCCAAGAGGTCTTGGCTTGCTAAGGTTTGGAAGAAGAGGAGGATGTCTGTCCCTTGAAGTTACGAAAGGAACGAAAATTGGGACAATCCAAGGGTCGCCAGAATTCTGTGGCAGAAAAGCCTCTTTTCCACCAGTAACTGTGGAAATGATTTCAGCCAGGCCCAGACCAAATAAAGTCTTGCCCTTAAAGGGCAAAGACAGAAGCTTAGAGTTGGATGTCACATCAGCAGACCAAGACTTTAGCCACAGGGCTCTGCGTGATAGAACGGCAAAGCTAGAAATCTTTGCTCCTAAACGAACAACTTGCATGCTGGAATCGCAGATAAAGATATTAGCCAGCTTTAAAGCTTTGAACTTATCCTGGATTTCCTCTATTGTGGTCTCCTCCGAAATCAGATCGGAAAAGGAGTCGCATCAATAAGAGGCCACACCAGCAACTGTAGCAATACTAGCAACAGGTTTCAATTGTAAACCCTGATGTAGGAACATCTTTCTTAAGTACCTTTCAGCTTCTGATCCATAGAGTCCTTAAAGGAGGAACTATCCTCTAGAGGGATAGTAGTCCACTTGGCTAGGGTGGATATAGTGCCCTCCACTCTGGGAACAGTGCACCAAAGATCCAGAGTCAGCAACAGGAAACCTCTTTTTATAAACAGGAGACAGGAAAAAAGTAACACCCGGCTTTTCCCATTCCTGAGATATGACAGACATGCGATGTGGAATAGGAAATACCGCCACAGATTTAGGTTTGACATAAAAAACTCTGTTAAAAGTTTATTCGCTTTTTTAGGTGTCTCTGCGAAAGAGTCCTCTAAAGTAGCTAGAACCGCTTTCAAAAGTAAACGGGGGTGTTAAAGCTTAAATCTAAAATGTACCTCATCGGACTAAGACAGTCTGGGCGGAATCAGAATTACTAGCTTTAGAGATATGCTTAGATTTTCTTTTCCTCTTACCAGCAATAGGTAAGGCACTCAAAGCTGCAGAGACTGTAGAAGTCAGCTGCGCAGCAAAATCACCTGGTAAATATACACCCCCAGGAACAGTTTGAGAGGAATGACAGGGCACTGCTTGTGAAAATGCTAATGCTTGGGACATTTGAGGAGAAAGCTGAGGCATGGCACTGAGAACATTATCCTGAGAGACAGATGGTTCTGAGAGGGAATCTGTATTTTTAGACATTAACGTTTTATTTAAGCATGTGGATCCAAGCAATATAAACATTTGTCAAACGACAGAGCAAGGTTTTTATCAGAGTCCATCTTGCTGGAAAGGAATTCCCAAAAGCAATTATAAAAACTTTAGAAACCTAATTGATAAAAACTTTCTTATGACTTCTTGACTGATAAGGAAAAAAGTTGTCAATAAAACCGCTACGTGAAAAAAGCCTTGCTGAGGAGAGACATACCATTCCGGTGACCAGGAAACCCACTGTAGATCTAAAGCACAGATAAATCAGAAGAGTAAGCTAAGGATGCAATCTATGACCGCCAAACACTCTCAGACGATGCTGGAATCTGCAGCTCCGCTCTCCAAGCCGGCAGTGTAGAGAAGCCGAAGCGGTAGAGCGGAGAGTGATCACGTGATCGCTACAGAGGAAAAACTTGCTGCGCCACAGCAAAAAGTAAGCGAGTCCCACTACGCTAATACATTAATCTCAATGTACCAATTTCTCACACAGAATGAATATGCGGCCCCAATAATAAAAAGAGCTGGCAACAGCATTAGTGAGTCCTATTGACTTTTAGCTCCTTCCTATGACCCCACAGAGAAGCAGCAAAACCACACACTATAAGGGCAATAAAAACTTAGCCCAAAAGTTCCAGTATCTCTTTCATGGCCAGCCTCAATCAAAAGGGAATAATCCATTAACCCCTTAAGCTCCATTAAAGCAATTTCAGAGCCATAACAGTGCTGCCCAAATGTATATCCCCCTAATAAAGGATAAATATGTCCCATATGTTGTCCACAGAGGAATTAACCTCCAAAGTGCTGAGTCCTTCCAACTCTAGAAGGCAAGAACACTTACCTGTGGATCCAGCTGCAGGGCAGGGAACACCTCCTCAGGTATGACAAACTCAGCCGACCTCTGACATGGACCTGTAGAAAAAGAAAAGCAGAGTAACCAATCCTGGTTTTCTATATAGGAGTAGCATAAATGTTGGAAGAGAAGCAAGGACTACCTCACCGTCTTCCAACTGCTAAAAGCCACCATTACTCTTACTAAAGAGGATTACATGGACACAGCATAGCCCCAATCCTTGCTTGCAGGGAAAAGTACCCATTAAAGGAGTAATGTCTTCAGACACCATCTTCGCACATCCTCCTGTTGTACAAGGCAAAGAATTACTGGGGGTTTATGGGAAGTAGAAGTTAAACTTAACAACTTTGCTGGGGTGTTCTTTGCCTTCCTACTGGTGGTCATGAGTTGAATCGCCACTAGTAATTAGAATGGATACGTGGGCTCTCCATGTCATTGGAAAGAAATTTGCTCACAAAAAATGCAATCAGTCTAAAAGTACAAAGTAAAGTAGCCTCTTTCTGATTGTTGTCTCGCTCAGAGTGAACTTTTCTCCTTTAACGTTTAGGATGAAGCAAAAAAAAAAAAAAAAAAAAAAAACCCCCACAAGAAACAGACACAGAAAAGGCAATAGATTCAAGGGATTTGTCTGATATCTTGCGATATATGGCAGCCATTTCTTTAAAAGTGCGGAGGCAATGAATGCAATTTCTACTACTGCTGGCTGATATGTTCTGTCATAGACTTCTGAAGCAGATTTACAGAGATACACAATACGGCAAAAGTATGTGAAACCCCCTACTAATTACTGAGCTCAGGTATTTCAGCCACACGCATTGTTAACAGGTGCATAAAATACAGCACGTGTTCCAGCATAACTGTGCCCTGTGCACAAAGCTAGATCATTGGAAGATATGGTTTAATGATTTTGGTGTCAATGAACAAAGCCCTGACCTCAACCCCACTGAACACATTTGGGGTGAACTAGAACCCTAATTGCGAGCCAGAACTTCTTGTCCAACATTAGTGTCTGACCTCACAAATGCTCTTTTGGCTGAATTGACACAAACTCATACAGACACTATAAAATTGTGTGGCAAACTTTCCCAGAAGTGTTGAGGCTGTTACGGCTGCAAAGGTGGGGGGACTCTATTTTAATGCCCATGGTTTTGGAATGGGATGCCCAACAAGCATGCTCATATAGGTGTGATGGTCAGGTGTCCACAAACTTTTAGCTATATAGTGTATTTGTTAGGGGTGCGCATCTTCACTTGTCTCACGATTCGATTACGATTATCCTGTCAACGATTCGATTCCGCGATGCATCGTGATGCATCACGATTACTGCCCATGATTTTCATGAACTTGTTCTATTCCATATTATACATTATATATATATATATATATATATATATATACACACACACAAACAATATATATATATATATATATATATATATACACACAAACAATCATACACACAATATATATATATATATATATATATATATATATATATATATATATATATATATGCACACACACATATTATTGAATCATCAGGACTGAAACAGATTCTGTTATAATAGGAAAAAAAAGAAGTTTAAATATCATAAGACCCCTAAAGATGTAAATTCTTGCACATCTGAGTATTAAATGGGTGATAAAAGTCAAACTTAAAACATTCAGATCATTAGGGTTTGTGAAAGGACAATGCACATGCATGCTGCCAGCCACACTCTGCTACTTTGTTGTAAATATAAAGGGAATACTGGCTTTTAACACAGCAAGAGCAAATAAAAATACATTGACACATATCACAGCTCTAAAGATCTTAAAATTTAAAAATAATAGTATGTTGTCAAAATCATAATCTAACTGGATACATGGGGAAACACAACCGTTAAATTGCATATGATGTAGCCTGTGAATGTATCTAACTTCTGTGATTCACACAGTGTGGGCTATGGGTTAGTCAAACTTCTCTAATGTCTCTGAGGTGAATGAGAGAGTAGGATTATAGAACACAGACCCCCGCAATGCACAACAATTGAGGGTTAATGTTTATCACGGGGCCTGTGTTCTATAACCCTACTTTCTCATTTACCTCAGAGACCTTAAACTTTCTGCACCAGTTCATCCACCATCACCGCCGGGACTTGCTGCTGACACCAGCACAACCATCCGTGGGCAAACACCATAACTGACCGCCAATACCGAGAGGAAGCGCGGTCAATGACAGCTCCAGACACAATCTAACCCGCTATACCTGTCCCAGCCAATAAAAGCAGCGAGACCACGGCAAACGAACGGGCCCAGGGCTTGGTGCGTCGGTAAAATGTGCGCAGGGTCACGTGTCCTTGCGTGATGACGTCACTCCGGAATCGATTCTTAACTTCAGTGCATCAATGCAGAATCGGTTAAGTCTGCATCGCGATGAATCGGACTAACGATTATTTTCGACACCCCTAGTATTTGTACTGCATTAGTTTATCCCTTAATGCTAGATTGTCAAAACTGTTACTGCTTAAGAGAAAGTAAAGTCAAAATTAAACTTGTATGATTCAGATAGATAGAGTATGTAATTTTAAACAACCTTCCAATTTACTTGTATTATGAAATTTGCATTGTTCTCTTGGTATTCTCTGTTCAGAAGCATAGCTATAATAGGTAGGCTCAAGAACAGCAATGCACTGCTGGTAACTGTTTATTGGTGGCTACATACATATGCCTCTAGTCATTGGCTCACCAGATGTGCTCAGCTAGGTCCCAATAGTGTATTGTTGCTCCTGAACCTACCTAGATTTACTCTTCAATAAAGGAAGACCAGATCAGAAGAGGTTGGCGAGGAAAGCAAGGTAAGTATAACACTGGGGGCTAAAGTTTCACATTACTTTTTATTTTTCCCCAAGGTGTCGCTAAGATGTTACATAATTCTGCACATAGTGCAGAATTATGTAACTTTTTTTTTTTACGTTTACTGTCCCTTTAATTAATTTTCTACACCTATACTTATCCAGGGACCTATTACTATGACAATCACAATGGGCTAGATTACAAGTGGAACAGTATTTTGCGCTTCTGCTAGAGCGCTAATTGCACTAGAAGTAAACTTTTTCCGGACGTCGCTGGTATTACGAGTTGAAAGTAAAATGTTACTGTGCCCACGATAACCGACGCTCGCAAACAGCTGACTTCTAACGCAATTAGACTGTTGCACAAAAGATAACCTATTCCCCCATAGAAGTCGAAGGAGAAAATCAAAGTGGAAAAAAGTGGTGGTGGTGGGGGGGGGGGGGGTTGGGCGGAGCCGGACATCGCCTAATATGGCCACAATGTATTGGTGCTCCATTATGTAGAGTGCTTCCCGAACGGATCCTGCTGCCTGCACAGAGCCCACAATAGACAGGCTTGCATACGAAACAGCACCCGACATGCCGAAGCCCTTCGCTGACGGCTCAGCGCAAAGAAAAAACTGAACTGCCACTCTGCCTACTCATCTGGCCATGTGGCCTAGGCCCCATCTTCAGCGTGTCCATGCAGTTACTAACTCAACTACCAGCGCATACTACGGTGCATCAACACCTCAGCAGACATTGGTCAGTTCAGTTAATAAGTGAAACCACAAGCCGACACCCTAAATAAAGTCACCTTTCAGGCTCCCTCTTTAATGGCTAAAGCTGCAACCGTTATAGAGCCCTGCACTGCATTGCCAGCAATTTTATCTCTCTGTACTGTTAAAGGTGAAGGAAAGCTGCACATATCACCCTAGGTAGAAAAACCTACAACTATTCTCTGAGGAGCATATAGACTCGGATGGGAGCCATACAAATAGCACACTGCAGCATGGAAAGCTCCATTTCAGCCCAAAGTAATACAGAGCACATGAGGAACTAAGCACAATTTTTGTAAATTTCCTGCAAACTTTTACACACCTGAAGACTCTAATAAATATTTACACTCCAACTAGGGGTGGACTGCGGGCTGTAAACAGAACGCCTAACTTTGGACTGTAATTGATCTTTATTATTGATTATTGACCTTTTAATATCACTAAGAAAACCACACTACTTGAAACAATGTCATCTAGAAGAACACCCAGACAGGACAAATTGTCTAAAGGATCATCTATATCTAACCCAAAGTTGAATAACTTTTTCAAAGTACTTGAAACACCTGATGTGAACCTTGTACACACGCAGGAACAAGATATGGAGGCCTTAGACTCAGAGGCTAGCTTGCCAGCTCAACGAGACCATGAACCGTTCACTAAAGCAGACATTGAAAACCTACCCACCAAAGCAGACTTTTCTTCTTTCTTATCGAACGTTGGGAGGATGATAAAAGAAGGCCTAGCAGAAGTGAAAAAAGACCTCTCTGACCTAGGAGATAGGGTCACATTTTTGGAAGAAAACATCAAGCAAATTAATGACAGTGACCTACAAAATTGTGCTGCAACTATACAAGACTCCATGCTGCACCAAATGCATTAGAATAATTAGAATAAGAGGCATATCTGAGAAGATAACGGCAAACCTAATACCACAACACTTTCAGGGCCTCTTCCAATCATTCCTTTAAGATGCCGATATCCCTGACATGCCCTTAGAACGGGCACACAGGGCACTTCGGCCAAAACCACCAGATGATAAGCCACCCAGGGACATCATACTCAAGCTCCAGCTCTACGCAGATAAGGAGAAGATCATGAGTGCCACAAGGAAGGCCAGGCAAATATCGTATGAAGGAGATGCCCTTCAAATATATGTAGACTTAAGCCCAATAACACTTCACAAGCGAAGGGAAGCTAAATATCTTACAACCCATCTGCAGGACCTAAAGATCCCCTATATGTGGGGATTTCCGTTCTGCATAAAAGTGATCTCAGGCTCCCAAGTGGCTATCTATAGATCTCCGGATGATCTTGAACAATTCTGCAAGCAATTGAAAATCCCGCAGCCGAAGCCTCCCTCCCTAAACCAGTCCTGGCAACCCAAAGCCACAGCAATCAAGCTGGACGAATATGAACAGAAAGAGACCCAGTTTGGCCGCCGGCTCATCAGCCACTTCAAACGCTCCGACATGACTCTCTCTTCCTCCCTGTAAACAAGGATGGACTTTATGGTTTGATTAGCAGGGTGGGGGATCCACTTTGCCTGACAATTTTGCCAGCTGAGACTGAACGAAAGGAGTGAGTATGCTGCTTGTTTAACCGCTTACCTGTTATTGTTTACTCTTACTTGAACTCTATAAACCCCAGGACATGAGCGGCAGCTCGCAAAGCATTCTTTAGGACCTTAATTAAAATATAAGATTCATAGCTTTACTCAGAACCGAGGGAAGTTCCCTTTACTGTTTAGTTTACCATTTGTAGTAAACTAGGAAGTACTTCCCCCCCCCCCCATAGTAAGTATGTTGTTATATGCAATGTTACTGTAATTTTTGTTATGTTATATTGCTTTCCGTTATATTTTTGTTCTTTGACTACATCCAAAAGTTTACTTGTACACTATTGTCCCCAGTGGGGTTTTTCATGCAAACCTAACTTATCCTATCTGGTTACAAACTATCACACACTCCAAGCTGCACTCTTAAATTATACACCATACCTATCTCACTGTTATACCTATCAGGGCCCGCTGCATCAGGCACATGCCAGAACCTTATACATGCCATACCCCTGTACAGTAGGGGTTCATAGGAATCCTCCCAGTAGACCTTTCACACCACTTATTTAGTCGTGGCCAATCCTAAATTCAAACTTCCAACACAGAATGCCAAGGGCTTAAATTCACCCACAAAAAGATCCATAGCCCTTAACTGGTTCCATAAACAGAAAAGTGAAATAATTTTCGTACAGGAAACCCACTTCTTGCAACAGTCTGAACCAAGGTTTACCACAAAACATTACCCACTAGGATATTTTAATTCACATACAGACAGGAAAATAAACAGAGTAGGCATACTGTTTCATAACTCCCTGCCCTTTAATTTGCACTCCAAACACACTGACAAGGACGGCCGGTATCTGATACTGGTTGGGGACCTCTTTCACAAACCCATCACGCTTGCAAACATTTATGCCCCCAACACAGGCCAAGCACATTTTTTTAGAACCAATTCTAATGAGATGCTAAGTGTAGCAAAGGGTACAGTCATCTTGGCGGGGGATTTCAATGTCGCACTTAACCCCTCTTCTGATCATGCAATGTTAACTCTCTATTACACTCTTAGATGCGTGGAGGATCCAACATCCAGCCCAAACAGCGTTCACCTTCTTCTCCAATCCCAACAAAACTCATTCTAGATTGGATTATGTTTGTATAGACCAGCTGAGTTTACCTCTTGTTCAAGATTCTGACATTAGCCCCTCACCATGGTCAGATCACTCCTCTGTCGGTGGACCTGGAATGGCCAGACCATCCCTCCTCAGACATTATTTGGAGATTAGATAACACACTCTTACTTCAACCCCATATCACAGCAAAAATTATGCGGGCACTGCGCGAGTATTTCCAACACAACGATACTGGCCAAACCTCACCACTAACAACATGGGAAGCCCACAAGGCGGTAATAAGGGGAGAAATCCTCAAACAAAAGGCTATCTTACTTAAAACATACAAGACAGAATATAACAAGTTGTTGCGCCAATTTCGTGAAACTGAGCTTGCCCACATGAGCAATCCCTCAAGTGACAAAAATACCAATAACCTCCTAGTAGCAAGACAAAACCTTAATAACTTGTTGAACAAAGAAGTACATAGAAAGGCCTATTATCTTAAAAAATTATACTTTACAGGGGGCAATAAAGCTGGTACTCTACTGGCAAGATACAAAAACAGATATATGCAAGCTATATCCACAAAATTACCAAGACAGATAATACGGATACTTTTGACTGTAGAGAAATAGCCAACACTTTCAACACCTACTATACTGTTCTCTACAACATCCCCCCAACCAACTTATCTACTGACATCCCCAAGACAGATCAATACCTTGAGAGGGCTCGACTCCCAGTGATCCCAGAAACTATATCTCAATCCCTAGAGGACCTAATTGATAATAAAGAAATCTTAGAAGCAATCAAAAGTATACCCATGCAAAAGAGCCCATGGCCAGACGGGTTCACTAACCTCTATTATAAACAGTTTGGACAAGTATTAACACCGCATCTAGCTAAAATGTTCAATACACTAGACCAGGGGGGACACTTCTCGCCACAACAATTGGAAACCCACATTTCTGTGATCCATAAACAGGGTAAACCAGCAAATGACCCAAGCAATTATCGCCCTATATCTCTATTAAATGGAGATATACAAATTTTTGCAAAAATTATAGCCAGAATGCTTAATCCCATGATGCCCTCCATAATCCATGTTGACCAAGCTGGCTTTGTACCATGCAGGGAGACCAGAGACAATACTATCAGAGCTTTACGCCTGATAGAATATGCTCACGCAATTAACCAACCCACGGTCCTGGTCTCCACTGATGCGGAGAAAGCATTTGACAGGCTGAATTGGGTTTTCTTGCGTAGACTGTTGCACTCTTTCAGTTTTGGGGAAAAAATGATTGAAAGAACATTCCATCTCTACACCACGCCCACAGCGAGGGTAAGAGTGAATGGAGTTTTGTCCCAGGGCTTTTTGATTCGTAACGGTACTAGACAAGGTTGTCCGCTTTCCCCTCTATTGTTTGTATTAACAATAGAGGCGTTGCCATCCCATATCAGGAACAATCCGAATATTGCTGCACTTAAAATAGGGCCAAATGAATACAAAATATCGATGTTCACAGATGATGATGTCTTATTGACAATCTCATCCCCGATTGATTCCCTACCCCCCTATTAGAAGAATTCGATAACTTTGGTAACCTATCTAATTTCTCATTCAATAAACAGAAATCCAAAGTCCTTAATATAACTCAGCCAGGGAAAGAATTTAGACGTCTCCAGAAAATCTGCCCATACAAAGCACACTCAGATAAACTAAAATACCTAGGCATACAATTAACCCCTCAAATATCACAACTCTATGACAATAACTATAAGCCCCCTACTCAACGCTACACAACATACTTTGCTTACATGGCAGGACAGACCACTCGCTTGGTGGGGAAGAATGCAATCCATCAAGATGACAATATTCCCCAGAATACTCTACATATTTCAAACTATACCAATTTTGCTCCCTAAATCCTATCTCCTGCAATTACAAAACTAATCAATACCTTTATATGGGGCAAAACTCGCCCTCGTATAAATGCAGCGACTATGTATAGATCGTGGGAGGGGGAGGGGGGATTGGAAGTCCCTAAACTTGAATCCTATTAAAAAGCTATAATACTACAACAGATTTTAGATTGGAACAATAAAAAAGATGATAAGGCCTGGATTTCCCTGGACTCTCAGATTCTAAAAACCCCAAGCCCTGGTGTTTTGTGCTGGATGCCTAAAAATTTACGACCCACACTCTGCTATAAATCACAAATCTTTGGACACATATTTGGTGACTGGGATCACTTGGTCTGGACTACACAGAAAATTTCCACTCCTTATTCTCCACTGACCCCAATATCTTCAAAAATGGAGTTTATGGGAGGATATGAATCAACGGGGAAACCAGTGGTAACACAGGATATACAGTCCAGATTATTGAAACTTTAGAGCAGGGGAAGTTAAAATCACGAACGAACCTCCACAATGTATTAAACGGGGAATTTACCTCTTGGCTCAAACATTCACAATTAAATCACTTTATACAATACAACCATCTTAAGCGAAACCTCACTAGAACCCCAACACCCTTCGAACATCTATGCCTATCGGCCACACCTTCCAGGGGATCCCTTTTGATAACCAAAAAGATATAAGACACGGCAAGCATAAACTCCACTCCCTCCTTATATGACACAATGCCAATGGGAGATGGGTATACAACTAGACGAAGCTGACTGGACCAAAATATACCGAAACACTCAAAGATCCTCCACATCTGCTCGTTTACTAGAGCGAAACTATAAAGTCCTTCTCCGCTGGTACTTGACGCCTACTAGGCTCCACAAGATTTACCCTCTTTCTTCCCCACGGTGCTGGAGAGGATGCAAAGACACGGGTAATATGTTATACATGTGGTGGAAGTGCCCCAAACTCTTGACTTTTTCGAAAGCGATAGAACACACACTGAAAATACTACTTGGATAGGACTTTACTTTAACACCAGAAATTGCGTTACTGAATAAAAGCACTAACTGTAGATGCAGAATACGTTCCCTTCTCACACAGTTGTGTCTAAATAGTGCAAAACTCCTAATAGCGCGACACGGGAAGTCTTCATTTATACCCACACACCATTTGTGGAAGGAACAAATTAATGAAACTCTCCCACTAGAACAGTATGGCTTCTACAAAAGGAATAAACCCCCCCTCGTTCTAGAGGCAGAGTTCTACTGGGAATCTTTAGAAAAAATAACCCTTAATTTGGATCCGCCGCCCCGAAAGACCAATACTGGCAGTTATAGATAGCAGATAATAAGTAACCACTACCCCACCACACGCACCAACTTCTTTAAATTTTGAATGTATTTATCTCATGAGACACTTATCTCGTCTCGTAGAAAGCATTGTTTGATGTTTGATTTGTTATTGTTTAACAGAGTTAATTGTATAAAGCTAAGATAGTTTCAACATGTGCTACTATCATTCATCTGGGTTGATGGTACTACCAGATGTCTTATTGTCTAATGTTGCCAGATATGTATACCCTTGATGATGACTACTTGGAATCTAATCTATGTAACATTGAATAATATCAAATGGTTTGCATGATATGTTGTAAAACAAAGCTCTCTTTAACCCCTTGAGTGCCAACGATGGCTCTGAGCCATCGCAGAGTTTCCCACTCTGGTGCTAACAATGGCTCAGAGCCGTCGCTAGCACTCTCCCACCTTGAGGGAGATTTGGGGGCTCCCACCCGCTTCACGTTATGCGCAGTGACGTCACACGCAATGACTTGATGACGTCACCGCGCAACTTTATTTATACTAAACAATGTTAAGTATAGGAGCAGGGGGCATGCTGCTTAGAAGCCTGTAACTCAGGCATCTAAGCAGCTACAGACCCCCAAGACCCATCGTTGGAAAGGTAATCGCCTAACCGTTCCAACAGTGTAAGAGGGTTGGGGTTCTTTTTTTTCTAAAAAATAAATTAAAAAAGCTTAGCACCCAGGTGGGAAAGTGCTTAGCACTCAAAGGGTTAATAAAAAATAAATAAAAAAAAGTGGAAAAAACCCCACTCTCGCGCTACCCCGAACTCATATTCTCATATGTGCTATTTCACATTCCAATGTTCTTCACATAGCAGAATATGTTCTATTTATTCATAAATACACATTTCTATATATATTTGAGGATATTTTGGTACACTACATATATATATTGGAATGTGAAATATTTACAGTAAATACACAGTATACCACTATTAAATATGAATATTGCACAAATATGGTTTTTCATGTTTCAATCTACTTAATTGCAAAGGGCTCTAATGCACTTCTAAATATCTAGACATATGTATTTATGTGTTATATGTGTATATATGTCTGTTAATACATATATATATACATATAAATACATATGTAAACATACACACACATATAAATATATATACACATATTTAAAGATGTATATGTATGTATCTCTATGTTAAAGTCCTTTTATGTTAAAGTCATTTGCCTGCCTTATTTTTTCTAACACCTGAGATCTCATATTTTTGAGCCCTTACAACTTTTGTGTGCAATATTTTTTAAGATATTTTTTATTAGATGGTGTTATTATGAGTGTAACTGTACTTACTAATGTATTTTTCTATGTGTTTTGTGACACTTTTTAGTTTCACAAAACAGTTAACCAGAGCTCTAAAGTAGAGGTAATCATTCTAGTGTAAATCGCAATTATGCGCAAGTCATTGCGTTTGCTTTCAACTCGTAATACGTGCAGTAAGCTCGACTAGTGCAAACCCCCTCCCCAATAAACCCTCTTGCGCTCCACTCGTAATCTGGCCTGTACTGTTTCTAGGATCATTTCATTGTTTACTTATATCTTATTATATTTTACAACTTGCAAACTCAGTTTTGATAGAGAATTGTATGTTACAAGGAAATGTTCACTAGCTAAGACAGAATGTATACAACATTTACAATTTATCATCATAAATAGTATTCTTAACAAGCTTAAAGGGACATGGCACCCACATGTTGAAGCACTTGAAAGTGATGCAGAGTAGCTGTAAAAAGCTGACATCTCTATGTAATAAAGGAAGATATTATATCTCAAAATTTATCAATAGCCACATCCCTTTGTAAACGGATTTTAAACAGCCAATCAGGATGCCAGTCCTGTGACTTTCAAGGGCGTGCATCTGGTATGTGCTGGCACAGTCATCTTATTTCTCTATTCAGTTTAAGGAAGTTTACTAAGAAATCTTACAATATGTCAGTGAAATCTCATGAGATCACAGTAAAGAAATGCATTACCACAGCACTGCTGATGCGGAGTGGCTATTTTTTTTTTTAACTTGTAGCTGGACAGTAATTGAAGCATAACTGCTCACAGAGCACTTACTCTTGTGAGCTGAAGAAATTGTGAGGTAAAATATCTTCCTTTTTACATAGAGATGATCAGGTGATATTTTCTTGTCAGCTTTTTACAGTTATACCTTCAAGTGATTTAGCAAATGGATATTATGTCCCTTTAATATGCAGTTCTGTTGAATCAGTAAGGAGTTAAATACCTGCAACTCTTCCAATAGGTCAAAGTTCTGTTTGCGTAAGGTATTATTTGCCTTTTCTAACTTATTTATTCTTTGATTGTCACTGAGAGGAGATGAATCAATGAGTTCATCTTGAAGCACGTGGTATTCCACTTCATAGGCTTGAAGCTGTTTTGAAATGTCCATCTCAAATACCTATGAAAATAAATAAAAATTAAAAAGGACCATTAAACACTGTAGAATTCCAGCAAAAGCATAATGAAAAGACAATGCAAAAGAACTTAGTTTGAATTTCAAATGAGTAGTAAAATTTTTTTCTGACAAATGACAAAGTTGGTTCAATTTTCCTTCACACTTCATGTATCAGCCAATCACAAAATGCATATATGTATATAATGTTAATTCTTGCACATGCTTAGTAGGAGCTGGTACTTCAGAAAGAGTGCATATAAAAAGATTCCGCACATTTAAAAAATGGAAGTGAATCGGAAAGTTGAATCATCAAAGTTTAATTTTGACTTTAGTGTTGCTTAGCATTAATTTTGTGGCAACCTTCAACAGACATATTAGAAAGGACATGCAATCCAAAAATGTTTATTTTATTATTCATATAGAGCATACAATTTTAAACAACTTTGCTTCATTCTATTGGTATCTTTTGTTGAAGGAGCAGCAATGCCCTACTGGGAGCTAGCTGAACACATTGGAGGAGCCAATAATGAAAGGCATATATATGCAGTCACCAATCAGCAGCTAGCTCACAGTAGGGCATTGCTGCTCTTAAAGGGACAGTCTACACCAAAATTTTTCTTATTTAAAAAGATAGATAATCCCTTTATTACCCATTCCCCGTTTTTGCATAACCAACACAGTTATATTAATATACTTTTTACACCTGTGATTACCTTGTATCTAAGCCTTTGCAGACAGCCTCCTTATCTAAGTGCCTTTGACAGACATGCAGTGTAGTCAATCAGTGAAGACTCCTAAATAACTTCACGGGAGTGAGCACAATGTTATCTATATGACACATGTGAACTAGCACAGTCTAACTGTGAAAAACTTTCAAAATGCTCTGAGCTAGGAGGTGGTTTTCATCTGTTTAGAAATCAGTTTGAGCCTAGCTAGGTTTAGCTTTTCAAAAATACCACCAAGGGAACAAAGCAAATTTGATGATAAAAGTAAATAGGAAAGTTGTTTAAAATTGCATGCCCTATCTGAATCATGACAGTTTAGTTTTGACTTTACTGTCCCTTTAAGTCTACCTATGTATGCTTTTCAACAAAGGCTAATGAACTACTCTCCAATTTACGTCTATTATGTAATTTGCTTTGTTTTTTTAAAACTATGTTCTATCTGAATCATGAAATCATTTTTTTGGGGGGTTTCATGTTCATTTAAGGTCAGCGACTAACATCTCAATATATTCTGAATTTCTGAGTTTTAATGTCATGTAATAATAGTTAATAATGCTAAATAATGTGCATGACCCAAGCTTTCAGATAAATGATAAAATCTTTAGAATATCTAACATACTGTTAAATGACAAACTCAAAATTGAATTATTCATAACATATTAAAAAAGCGTAATTTTTCTACTGCCCCAAAGATTGTGAAATGCATCCTGCAACACTCTACACAGTGGTTGTTTGGTCAGTTTAGCAGCTCATTTATACCTGCCCCTAACTGGCCACAGTATAGAAGATAAGAATATTCAAGATTTTTTTTTTTAAAGAAATATGTCCCTGGACTACAAAACAATGCATATCCAGTTTTTAAATGCTTCAATGGAGAGAATAATTTGTGAGGAAAAAAGATCAACAAATGTATTACTGCATTAAAACGTGATATAGTATGAAAGGAAATATATAACATTTCTTTAAAGGGATATGAAACAATGAAGTAAACATAAAAATAAACAAATTGTGTTAAACAGCAAACAACATAGAAATTCTCAGTATAAGCCCCTGCCTTCAGATAGATAAGTGAGCAGACTTAGGCCTAGATTTAGAGTTCGGCGGTAGCCGTCAAAACCAGCGTTAGAGGCTCCTAACGCTGGTTTTGGCCGCCCGCTGGTATTTGGGAGTCAGTGATTAAAGGGGTCTAACGCTCACTTTGCAGCCGCGACTTTTCCATACCCGCAGATCCCCCTACGCCATTTGCGTAGCCTATCTTTTCAATGGGATCTTTCTAACGCTGGTATTTAGAGTCGTTTCTGAAGTGAGCGTTAGAGCTCTAACGACAAGATTCCAGCCGCCTGAAAATAGCAGGAGTTAAGAGCTTTCTGGCTAACGCCGGTTTATAAAGCTCTTAACTACTGTACCCTAAAGTACACTAACACCCATAAACTACCTATGTACCCCTAAACCGAGCTCCCCCCACATCGCCGCCACTCGATTAAAAATTTTAACCCCTAATCTGCCGACCGCCACCTACGTTATACTTATGTACCCCTAATCTGCTGCCCCTAACCCCGCCGACCCCTATATTACATTTATTAACCCCTAATCTGCCCCCCACAACATCGCCGCCAGCTACTTACAATAATTAACCCCTAATCTTCCGACCGCAAAGCGCCGCCACCTACGTTATCCCTATGTACCCCTAATCTGCTACCCCTAACACCGCCGACCCCTATATTATATTTATTAACCCCTAATCTGCCCCCCTCAATGTCGCCGACACCTGCCTACACTTATTAACCCCTAATCTGCCGAGCGGACCGCACCGCTACTATAATAAAGTTATTAACCCCTAACCCGCCTCACTAACCCTATCATAAATAGTATTAACCCCTAATCTGCCCTCCCTAACATCGCCGACACCTACCTTCAATTATTAACCCCTAATCTTCCGATCGGAGCTCACCGCTATTCTAATAAATGTATTAACCCCTAAAGCTAAGTCTAACCCTAACACTAACACCCCCCTAACTTAAATATAATTTACATATAACGAAATAAATTAACTCTTATTAAATAAATTAATCCTATTTAAAGCTAAATACTTACCTGTAAAATAAACCCTAATATAGCTACAATATAAATTATAATTATATTTTAGCTATTTTAGGATTAATATTTATTTTACAGGCAACTTGGTATTTATTTTAACTAGGTACAATAGCTATTAAATAGTTAAGAACTATTTAATAGCTACCTAGTTAAAATAATTACAAAATTACCTGTAAAATAAATCCTAACCTAAGATATAATTAAACCTAACACTACCCTATCAATAAAATAATTAAATAAACTACCTACAATTACCTACAATTAACCTAACACTACACTATCAATAAATTAAATAAACACAATTGCTACAAATAAATACAATTAAATAAACTAGCTAAAGTACAAAAAATAAAAAGAACTAAGTTACAGAAAATAAAAAAATATTTACAAACATAAGAAATATATTACAACAATTTTAAACTAATTACACCTACTCTAAGCCCCCTAATAAAATAACAAAGCCCCCCAAAATAAAAAATTCCCTACCCTATTCTAAATTAGAAAAGTTACAAGCTCTTTTACCTTAACAGCCCTGAACAGGGCCCTTTGCGGGGCATGCCCCAAGAAGTTCAGCTCTTTTGCCTGTAAAAGAAAACATACAATACCCCCCCCCCAACATTACAACCCACCACCCACATACCCCTAATCTAACCCAAACCCCCCTTAAATAAACCTAACACTAAGCCCCCTGAAGATCTTCCTACCTTGTCTTCACCATACCAGGTTCACCGATCCGTCCTGGCTCCGATATCTTCATCCAACCCAAGCGGGGGCTAGACATCCACTGAAGAAGTCCAGAAGAGGGTCCAAAGTCTTCCTCCTATCCGGCAAGAAGAGGACATCCGGACCGGCAAACATCTTCTCCAAGCGGCATCTTCGATCTTCTTCCATCCGGTGCGGAGCGGGTCCATCTTGAAGCAGGCGACGCGGATCCATCCTCTTCTTCCGATGTCTCCCGACGAATGACTGTTCCTTTAAGGGACGTCATCCAAGATGGCGTCCCTCGAATTCCGATTGGCTGATAGGATTCTATCAGCCAATCGGAATTAAGGTAGGAATTTTCTGATTGGCTGATGGAATCAGCCAATCAGAATCAAGTTCAATCCGATTGGCTGATCCAATCAGCCAATCAGATTGAGCTCGCATTCTATTGGCTGTTCCGATCAGCCAATAGAATGCGAGCTCAATCTGATGGCTGATTGGATCAGCCAATCGGATTGAACTTGATTCTGATTGGCTGATTCCATCAGCCAATCAGAAAATTCCTACCTTAATTCCGATTGGCTGATAGAATCCTATCAGCCAATCGGAATTCGAGGGACGCCATCTTGGATGACGTCCCTTAAAGGAACCGTCATTCGTCGGGAGACATCGGAAGAAGAGGATGGATCCGCGTCGCCTGCTTCAAGATGGACCCGCTCCGCACCGGATGGAAGAAGATCGAAGATGCCGCTTGGAGAAGATGTTTGCCGGTCCGGATGTCCTCTTCTTGCCGGATAGGAGGAAGACTTTGGACCCTCTTCTGGACTTCTTCAGTGGATGTCTAGCCCCCGCTTGGGTTGGATGAAGATATCGGAGCCAGGACGGATCGGTGAACCTGGTATGGTGAAGACAAGGTAGGAAGATCTTCAGGGGCTTAGTGTTAGGTTTATTTAAGGGGGGTTTGGGTTAGATTAGGGGTATGTGGGTGGTGGGTTGTAATGTTGGGGGGGGGGTATTGTATGTTTTCTTTTACAGGCAAAAGAGCTGAACTTCTTGGGGCATGCCCCGCAAAAGGGCCCTGTTCAGGGCTGGTAAGGTAAAAGAGCTTGTAACTTTTCTAATTTAGAATAGGGTAGGGAATTTTTTATTTTGGGGGGCTTTGTTATTTTATTAGGGGGCTTAGAGTAGGTGTAATTAGTTTAAAATTGTTGTAATATATTTCTTATGTTTGTAAATATTTTTTTATTTTCTGTAACTTAGTTCTTTTTATTTTTTGTACTTTAGCTAGTTTATTTAATTGTATTTATTTGTAGCAATTGTGTTTATTTAATTTATTGATAGTGTAGTGTTAGGTTAATTGTAGGTAATTGTAGGTAGTTTATTTAATTATTTTATTGATAGGGTAGTGTTAGGTTTAATTATATCTTAGGTTAGGATTTATTTTACAGGTAATTTTGTAATTATTTTAACTAGGTAGCTATTAAATAGTTCTTAACTATTTAATAGCTATTGTACCTAGTTAAAATAAATACCAAGTTGCCTGTAAAATAAATATTAATCCTAAAATAGCTAAAATATAATTATAATTTATATTGTAGCTATATTAGGGTTTATTTTACAGGTAAGTATTTAGCTTTAAATAGGATTAATTTATTTAATAAGAGTTAATTTATTTCGTTATATGTAAATTATATTTAAGTTAGGGGGGTGTTAGTGTTAGGGTTAGACTTAGCTTTTGGGGTTAATACATTTATTAGAATAGCGGTGAGCTCCGATCGGAAGATTAGGGGTTAATAATTGAAGGTAGGTGTCGGCGATGTTAGGGAGGGCAGATTAGGGGTTAATACAATTTATGATAGGGTTAGTGAGGCGGATTAGGGGTTAATAACTTTATTATTGTAGCGCTCAGGTCCGCTCGGCAGATTAGGGGTTAATAAGTGTAGGTAGGTGTCGGCGACGTTGTGGGGGGCAGATTAGGGGTTAATAAATATAACATAGGGGTCGGCGATGTTAGGGCAGCAGATTAGGGGTACATAGGGATAACGTAGGTTGCGGCGGTTTACGGAGCGGAAGATTAGGGGTTAAAAGTGTAATGCAGGGGTCAGCGATAGCGGGGGCGGCAGATTAGGGGTTAATAAGTGTAAGGTTAGGGGTGTTTAGACTCGGGGTACATGTTAGAGTGTTAGGTGCAGACGTAGGAAGTGTTTCCCCATAGGAAACAATGGGGCTGCGTTAGGAGCTGAACGCTGCTTTTTTGCAGGTGTTAGGTTTTTTTTTCAGCTCAAACAGTCCCATTGTTTCCTATGGGAGAATCGTGCACGAGCACGTTTTTGATGCCGGCCGCGTCCGTAAGCAACTCTGGTATCGAGAGTTGCATTTGCGGTAAAAATGCCCTACGCTCCTTTTTTGGAGCCTAACGCAGCATTTGTTTTAACTCTCGATACCAGAGTTAAATTTATGGTGCGGCCAGAAAAAAAGCCCGCGGAGCGTTAACAGCCCTTTTACCGCCGAACTCTAAATCTAGGCCTTAGTTAGGTTGAATTCTTCCTCTTCTGGGCACGGGTAGAACCTGACTACCTGTCTCTCTAGCTTTCACTTAAAGGGATAGAAAACCCCAAAACTTTATTTTATGATTTGGATAGAACATACAATTTTAAACAACTTTCCAATTTACTTCTAGTATCAAATTTTCTTCATTCTCTTGTTATCCTTTGCTGAAGGAACAGCAGTGCACTAATGGCAGCTTGCTGAACACATCCAGTTAGTCAATCACAAGAGACAAATGTGTGCAGGCACCAATCAGCAGCCAGCTCCCACTAGTGTAGGATATGTGTGTATTAATTTTCAACAAGTGAAACCAAGAGAACAAAGCACATTTGAAAACAGAAGTGAATTTAAAAGTGTCTTAAAATGACAATCCCTCGCCTGACAAGCCCTGGTTAACCGAACACGGACAGTATCTCATTAAAGTCTCCCTCCCTGGAAAATGTAAATGCGGCAATGCCAAAGAAATGGCCACAAACATGCTATAGGAATGAAAAAATAAAACGGCACCTTACACCTCCAATGGCTGCGGCACTCACCATCTTCTATGACCCAGACAACTAGCGAAACGGACTCTCTCCGTCGCCACGCGGTCAGAAATATGGAAATGGTGACTAGAAACGTGACCACGCCTGGTCACAAGGTACACCGTGCAGGCCAAAGAAAAACGCGCCAAAGCCACAAAGGGCGTGCAGCCCGACAAAAAAGGCTGTTATGTTTTCCGAAATAGCCAAGAGCCCAAATATCACTACACATTAGCAGACAGAATCACATAGCCTTTGGCTGGGGTGTCTTTGCCTCCTCCTGCTGGACAGGTTCTGAATTCCCAAAAGTAATGAATGCAGCTGTGGACTCTCCCCGTTTAAGAAGAAAATTACATGCATGAATTAGTCATCCTGAAGGGTCTCTCGTCCACCCCCATGGCCATACATTCCTCTATGGCAGTGATGGCAAACCTTTTTGAGCCCAAGTGCTCAAACTGTGATGCAAAAGCAGCTTATTTATCTCATTAAGTGCCAACACTGCAATTAAACCCAAAATACTGAGGTTTAAAGGGACAGTAAACCTTAAAAATAATGTTATATAATTCTGCACATAGTTCAGAATTATATAACATTATTTAGGTGCTATAGCCATAAACGCCTTTTTTACCTTTTAATTTGCTAAAAATATGGCGCTTTTACAGACCCGCTCTCTGCTGAGCGGGTCTGTTATTTTTAGTCAGCGCATCGGGCCAGCTGTATAGTCACAGCCCGGCCCGACCGCGCCATAGCACTAAGTGCAGCTCGCTCCTGTCACAGGAGCGAGCTGCACTTAGTCTTATGGCAGAATTATATAACATTATTTTTAAGGTTTACTGTCCCTTTAAACATAAACACCCATGATTGTATCTGTATTACCAAATAAAAGTTAACTTTTACTTTTCACTTTTTCGGCCAATTTGATAGCTGGTTATTTTGCCATTTTCTGGTTTTGAAACACACACACATATGCACATATACACACAAACATATATATACACATACATATATGCATATGCATATACACACACATATATATATATATATATATATATGCACATACACACATATACATGTGGAAAAAAAGTACACCCTATTTAAATGATATGGTTTGACGTATCAAGACATAATAACAACACAACACATGATATATTACACTGTGTCATGATTTACCTAACAAAAGTAAAGCCAAAATAGAGAAGCCATGTGTAAAAAATTAAGTACACCCTTACGGCTTCCATTGGAAATAAAATGCTAAGTAGCAATCAAATGTCCTTGATTAATTGATCATCAGCAAGTGTGACCACCTCTATAAAAGTTGATTTAGCAGTTTGCTTGTCTGGAGCATTCTGGTGTGTGTTAACAATGCCAAGGAGGAAAGACATCAGCAATGATCTTAGAGAAGCAATTGCCACTGTCCATCAATCTGGGAAAGGTTATAAGGCCATTTCCAAACAATTTAAAGTCCATCATTCTACAGTGAGAAAGATTATTCACAAGTGGAAAACATTCAAGGCAGTTGCCAATCTTCCCAGGAGTTGACGTCCCAGCAAATTCACCCCAAGGTCAGACCGTGCAATGCTCAGAAAAATTGCACAAAAAAAACAAGAGTTACATCTCAGACTCTACAGGCTCAGTTAGCATGTTAAATGTTAAAGTTCATGACAGTACAATTAGTAAAAGACCGAATAAGTGTGGTTTGCATGGAAGAGTTTCCAGGAGAAAGCCTCTTCTCTCTAAAAAGAACATTGCAGCACGGCTAAGGTCTACAAAGTTGCATCTGAACAAACCACAAGACTTCTGGAATAATTTGGACAGATGAGACCAAAGTGGAGATGTTTGTGCTGATATGCTGTGTTTTGGTTTTTGCCAAACACCTCATACCAACTGTCAAGCACGTTGAAGGAGGGGTGATGATATGTGCTTGTTTTGCAGCCACAGGACCTGGGCATCTTGCAGTCATTGAGTCAACCATGAACTCCGCTGTATACCAAAGTATTCTAGAGTCAAATGTGAGGCCATCTGTCCGACAGCTAAAGCTTGGATGAAATTGGGTCATGCAACAGGACAATGATCCCAAGCACACCAGCAAATCTACAACAGAATGGCTAGAAAAAGAAAAGAATCAAGGTGTTGCAATGGCCCAGTCAAAGATCAAACCCCAACCTGATTGATATTCTGTGGCGGGAGATTAAGAGAGGTGTGAATAAACAAATACCTGCAAACCTCAATGAACTGAAGCAACATTGTAAAGAAGAGTGGGCCAAAATTCCTCCACAATGATGTGAGAGACTGAAAGTCATACAGAAAATGATTACTTCAAGTTATTGCTGCTAAAGGTGCTTCTACAAGCTATTGAATCATAAGGTGTACTTAGTTTTTCACACATGGCTTCTCCGTTTTGGCTTTATTTTATTAAATAAATCATGACACAGTGTAATATGTCATGTATTGTTGTTCATCTGAGGTTGCATATTGCCGCGTTAAAAAGGGACACATATGAAAAATATATATGTCAGGGTTCTTATACAAATCATGTCTTTAAACAGCCCTGACATATGTATTTTTCATGTGTCCCTTTTTAAAGCGGCAATATGGTCACCATATATTGACCTCATTTTAAGACCTGCTAAGAACCAGATGATTATAATTATGTCCTGATATGTAAAACCATAGAATTCAAAGAGGGTGTACTTCATTTTTCATATACACACAAATATGCACACACACACACACAAAAATATACATATACAGGGAGTGCAGAATTATTAGGCAAGTTGTATTTTTGAGGATTAATTTTATTATTGAACAACAACCATGTTCTCAATGAACCCAAAAAACTCATTAATATCAAAGCTGAATAGTTTTGGAAGTAGTTTTTAGTTATAGCTATTTTAGGGGGATATCTGTGTGTGCAGGTGACTATTACTGTGCATAATTATTAGGCAACTTAACAAAAAACAAATATATACCCATTTCAATTATTTTTTTTTTTTTTTTTTTTTTTTTAGAATCTGCAAAGTCCATACATTTATTTACAAAGCTGATGTAAAGGTGTCTTTTGATTGACAGGAATATTAATATAAAATTATCCTTATGCAGAGTATAGCAAATACTTTTTTTTTTTTTTTTTTTTTTTTTTTAAATTTTAAAATAATGTTTATTGAAGATATAGAAAAAGATACAATATTTCCCAAGTTGTTACAGAAAATTATGGGATTATATACAGTTTGATGCATACATCTTTAACATAGGTTAGCTACATGTGGCAAATTATGGGTATCTGTAAGTCTCTGGTTGGATTCCAGGAATGTCCATATTACAGTTTCATGTTACAAGTGTCCTTGAGATCCTGTTAGAGAATTATCCAATAAATCCCATTCATAGCAGAAAGATTGCCAGCAGTAACCAATACATTTGTTCCCATAAGCAAAATACAAAGCTAACAAAGATGTTCTAATTATATTAAACATACAGAAATATGCAAAGCATTTAGTCCTGTAGTAAAAGGAAAAAGAAAAATAAAGAAAAAAGAAAGTCCAGAAAGAAAACATGACTCATAACAGTAATTCAAGTTTTACATTAAAGGATCCAATGTTTCATATATGTTGTACCTTACATCTAGTTCAGACGTGTCATACAGGTTAGTTCAGTTCGATTCAGTTCGGTGTGGCTCGGGACGGGCCCCAGACATGTTCCCCCTTCCCTCCCATTGACACAGCTCAGGCTATTTGAGGGTTCTCTCCGGGACCACATCTCCGACATCATTTCATAGGTGTCCAGCTGGCCATTTGAAAGATAGTGGTATCTTTCTAGCTGCAATGTGATATTTACTTTTAGCTTCCACTCTGAAAATGAAGGGATGCAAGTGGATTTCCAGTGGAGAGGGATCAGGGCTTTAGCACAGGATAGAAGGAGTATAAGTAGAGCTTTTTGTGCCCTATTCTGGAATTTGAGTGGAAGGTGTAGTAGTAGTGTTTCTAGGGATCTAGGGATTTCCAGATCAATGATTAAGTTAATTTCTTTCCACACTTCCTCCCAGAAGGGGCTAAGTAGTGGACAATCCCACCACACATGGGCCATGTTACCCTCCAACCCGCACCCTCTCCAGCACTTTCCCGAGGTATTAGGGTAGATCCTTTTCAATCTATATGGTGTGAGGTACCACCTACTTAGAAGTTTGTAATGAGATTCCTGTGAGCGTGCTGAGATGGAAACCCTCTTCCCCAAAAGAAACATGTGTCTCCATTCCTCAGTAGTAAAGGTGTGTCCTAGTTCTCTATGCCATTGTGTGGTGTATTGAGGTAAGACGTCATCAGATGGTATCAAAAAGAGTTTATAAATGATCGAGATCACATGTCTAATTTCCATAGGGGATAGACACAGCTGTTCAAATTTCGTCAAGTCTCTACCGAAGAGGTGTTTAGATTTATGTGAGCTGATATAATGTAGTATTTGAGAGTACGCAAACCAAGAGTTTGCTAGTGCAGGGTGGTCATCGTATAGTTCCTGTTGTGTTTTAAGTCTCCCCTGGGTCAAAATGTTGCCTATACAGTTCAGAGGGGTGGCCGGAGGGTCTGCCGCCATGGTCATATGCAAAGGTAAGTCGTGGTTATTGTAAATAGGTGTGAGAGGCGCATAACTGGTGGAGATGTGTGAGTCTGTGGTTATTATTTTGTCCCATTCATTAAGCAGTTCCTCTAACAGTGGTAGTTTGGATATATCATTTGGTCTGTGTTTTCTGTCAGTCCAGAACAGAGTAGCTGGGTTAGACCTTTTAATGGCATGTGAACCCACCTGTTTCCAGGCTTTGTCCGCTGAAGGTTGGCACCACTCTACTATTCTCTGAAGCAAGACAGCCCGCCTATAATATAGGATGTGTGGTATACCCAGTCCCCCCTGCTCCCTCGGTAGATATAGAGTTTGTCTGTTAATTCTCGGTCTCACGCCTTTCCATATGTATTCCTCAATTAGATTTTGTAAAGAGGGAATGAAAGTGCGAGGGAGTGCTATAGGGGCAGCCTGTAATAAATATAATATTCTCGGCAGGACGTTCATCTTCACGACCCCGACTCTGCCGAGCCAGGAGATGGACTTGTTTTTCCATTCAGAAAAGTCCCTGGTTATCTCTTTCTTCAGGAGCACATAGTTGGCCTCAAAGACCTCTAGGTGATTTCCCGAAATGTGTATTCCCAGATACTTCAATGTTCCAGTCCTTTGCAGGAATGGGGAATGGTTCCCGAGCCAGGATTGCATTTCTGGAGTTAGAGAAATGCCCAAGATTTCTGATTTTGTGAGATTAAGTAAGAAGTTAGAGACTAAGCCAAATCTTTCAAATTCTGCTAAGACCGCGGGAATGGATGATTCTATATCAGTTATAGTAAGTAACAAGTCGTCAGCATACATGGCCAACTTGTTTTCAACGGGACCTGTCCTTATACCCTTTATCTCAGTATTATATCTGATGTTACTGGCCAGTGCCTCAATGGTGATGGCAAATAATGCGGGGGATAACGGGCACCCTTGCCTAGTTCCATTTCCAATATGGAATGGATCAGAGAGAATGCCATTGACTTTGATTTGTGCGTTAGGGTGTGAGTATAAGGCAAAAACAGTTCTTAAAAACTTATCTCCAAACCCCATTGCAGCCATAGATTCTCGTAGAAAAGCCCAGTCCACCCTATCAAATGCTTTCTCTGCGTCCGTAGACAGCAGAGCGAGAGGGATAGACTGAGCCTTAGAGAAAGCCATGAGATGAAAGATTTTTAGAGTATTGTCCCTGGCCTCTCTGCCAGGGACAAATCCCACCTGATCGGTGGATATCAGTTGTGGCAGATATTTGTTGATACGGGTTGCTAAGACCTTTGCTAGAATCTTAATATCACTGTTAAGGAGGGAGATGGGCCTATAACTCTCTGGTTTATCTGGGGGTTTCCCGGGTTTCGGTAAGATTGTTATGTGGGCTGTCAGCATAGTCTTTGGTAAGTGTCCGGAGTCAGGTAATTCATTGAACAGCTTTTGTAGGTGGGGCAAGAGTAGCGGGAGAAAGGTCTTATAATATTTATTACTCAGACCGTCCGGACCTGGGCTCTTCCCTGCCGGGAGAGCAGTTATTGTCTCAGCAATTTCTTCTTGTGTTAGGGGAGTATCTAAAGAATCAGATTCTTCTACAGTCAGAGTAGGTAGTCTTGTGTGTCTCAGGTAGTCTCGTATGTTCTGTATATGTTTATCTGTCTCACCTTTTTTGAGATTATATAACCCTTCATAGTAGGCATGGAAAATACGTGCAATACTGTAACTATCCTGTCTAGTTTGTCCCTGTCCGTCTTTCATAGAGTGTATATAAGTTTTCAACCTCTGGCGTGTAAGGGCTCTCGCCAAGAGTCTGCCTGCTTTGTCACCCCCTTCATAATACTTTTGTCTGAGTTTTAGGGCCGAGCGCTGGTTCTCTTCTTGTAACAAGGCTCGGAACTCAAGTCGGGCTTGAGATAGTTCATTTTCTAATGAAGCATTAGTGGGGTTTCTTTTATGTTTTTCTTCTAGCACATGTATAGTGTGAAGCTTTGTATTGTATTTTTCTCTGTGCTGTTTATTCAGTTTAGATTTATGTTTAATTAAAATACCTCGAAGGACACATTTGTGGGCCTCCCAGATTGTGATGAGTGGGAGATTGTCCTGTGTGTTAATGTTGAAGTATTCCGAGATGGATCTTTCTATGTCAGTTTTTATTTCCGGATTATCCAGGAGCACATCCTCCATCCTCCACAAAAAAGGTGTGTTAGGTGAATTTGGCCATGCAATGTTGCAGGAGACAGGGGCATGATCCGACCATGTGATAGACAGAATGTCGCTATGTGTAATGTATGATATCCCCATTGAATCAGAAAAGAGGTAGTCTATCCGGGAATACTTTCTGTGGGGGGCGGAATAAAAGGTGAAATCTCTGTCTGTTGGGTGCAATGTTCTCCATATATCATGTACAAAAAGGTGTTTGAGTATTGAGTTGATTTGTTTCAATGTATGGTGTGGGGTGCTTGATACCCCGTTAGAGGTATCGGACATGGGGATTAATGGTACATTGAGGTCTCCCCCCATAAAGAGGACACCCCTCGATATTTCCTGTATTTTTTGGGTGACCCCTTTTAAGAAGTGGTCTTGCTTTGAGTTAGGTGAATAAATGTTGACTAATGTGATTAGTTTGCCGTGAAGCTGACCTACAAGGATGATATATCTACCGTCTTTATCTTTCTCTTGGCGTATCAAGGTGAATGGTAGTTTACGGTGGATAAGGACCCCTACCCCATTCTGTTTACGTGGGCCTGAGGCTAGATACAGGTTGGGGTATGCGTGACTGTGCCAATTGGGTTCTTTGGATTTGATAAAATGGGTTTCTTGAAGAAACACAATTTCCCCTCCCATTTTCTGTAGGTCTCTCGTTACTATGGATCTTTTGCCCGGGTTATTGAGGCCTTTAACATTCACCGTTAGTAGTTTGATCGGGTGTGCTTTGCATCTAGTATGTTGTTCCCTCAATATGGGGTCCCCTCGCTGTGGGTGGTGCATGGTGTTTGTGGTATGTTGGTAACAAAATAAGTCAGGAGGAAGGGGGCAAGAGGTTAGAAATTGTGTATTGGGGCCCGTCCACAATGACACTCTAAAACCAGCAATACAAATGTACAGAAAAAATAGCAACATTGGATCAATTGTATACAAATACTTTATGAGAGAGTAAGTCTAACAGGCTGTGCCCTGCTAGGCCCATGTGGGGATGAAACTGAAAAAGGAATTAAACCAACTTTAACTGAGCCGCTCACTTTATAAATATAACAAAACAAAACTAAATAAGTCTAAATATAGGGCCTGTAGGCATATCGCCGCCCTTTATATATTTCCTGGAGCACAGTGAGGATTCCCCCGTGATGTGACAGGTGATATGGAGGTAAAAGATCAAGGATCTCAGGACCTCCATGCTGAAACATCCATTTCAGGCATCTGTGTGTTCAGAGTGGGAGTATCAATATGCGCCAGAAAATTGCATGAATATCTAGTACATTAGATTATAACTCGAGGTATTGTTATACCAGTTTCTAACAGTAGGTAAAGTGAGACATAACATGCGAGGCAGGAGATAAACAACAGATTTCAACATAACTGTGTCCATTATAAAAAACCAGGGCATTTTAAATTTTCATGCAAACCTGAGCAGGAATCACAATCGGTATTGTAGATAAGTCCTCATCACTGTTCCTTTGCGGTTTTCTGGTTATGAAAGTTATTAGATGTATTAGATGTGTCTGCCGCTATGTCTTCTTGAGGTTGTCTAGGCACGGGAGGGGGGTTAAGCCCTAGTGATTTGAAGAAAGGGACAAGGTCCTCAATTGATCTGTAAATAGCTGTGTGGTCTCCTTTAGATGCTATTATACTCGTGGGGAAGCCCCAGCGGTAAATAATCTTGTGTTCCTGAAGGATGCAAGTAATAAATCTCAGTTCCCTCCTTTTCTGTAATGTGGTTGGGCTAAGGTCCGAGAAAATCTGCAGGGCTACTCCAGCATGAGTGATCGGATGTTTATTTCTACTATGTTTCAAGATCTCCTCCTTGTCTTTAAAGTTCAGAACCCGAAGGATGACATCCCTGGGGGGAGCTTTCACTGATGGTTTGGGGCGGAGAGCCCTATGTGCTCTCTCTATTTCAATTGCTGGGGACATAGGAGTACCTTTAAGTGTGCGGAACAGGTCTTGCAGGTAACCTTGGAGAGCTGATGGGTGTATAGACTCTGGAATTCCTCTGATCCGTATGTTGTTCCGCCTGCCGCGGTTATCCAAGTCTTCTACTTTGTCCATTAAAGTGTGTATCATGTCAGTGTTGTATTGCGCTCTGGATGAGGTGTCTTTCAGTTCCTCCACAAAGTTATTATGATTTTGTTCCACACTGGTAACCCTTCGTGTCAGATCTGTAATGTCTTTACGGAGTTCACTGAAGAGACTTTTAACTTCCTCCATTACCCCCTTGATGTCTGCTTTGGATGAAAGTGACAACAGGTCCTCTTTGGTGACATAGGATGGGGGCAGTGTGGGTGCCTCTTGTGATTGTGTGGTGGCAGCTTGTCTCATGTCTGAGTGAGCTGTCAATGAGTCAGGAACAGAGGGGTCAGCAGGTTTAAGATAATGGTTCATGTTTCGGGGTTTGGAGGTTTTTTCCCCTGTTGTGTTTTTCTTTTGGGGCATTACAGGTGCCTGTCCCCACTAGAGTTTGTTATTTCCCAATCTCTGTGATGAGATGTCTATTGTCAGTTCACACAAAGTTATAGCAGGTGAGTTATGCGTGTTAGGAGATATAAATCTGCTTTTTGTAATTAGAAAGAGTCCACAAAATATTTTATTCTATAAAGCTCAGATGCGCCTAATGTTAGGCCTTGGTGAGTGGCTTGTCTGTCTCCTATGATCTTTGGCACAGGAGCAGTGCTGCAGATTGGGGGGCAGCGTTAATGTAGTATTTGGGGGATGGTGGGAAGCCTGTATATTACAGCCCTCTGACCCGGTGGGGGTTCTCTTAATGTGCCCCGAGAATAATTAGTGTAGTCACTTCTGCAGTTAAGCAGTGATATCCTGTACTGGACACTTTATCTAAATGAGTGTTTCTTTTGCCCCTGTACGCCTGATGCGATTACTTTAGGGCCTACCCGGTACTCCGTGCAGACCTTGTGAGGGCTGCGGCCTGTACTGATTCACTGAAACTCACCGCCAGTTCCCGGCACCTCTCCTCCTGTGCGGGCCGGGGAGGATGTGTTCCGTTGCCAATGTGTGCTGCTGGTCAGGTATCGGGTATATTCTCAGCCGGGTGGTGGGTAGTGCGATACAAGGCGATGTGTGTTTTGCTGCTCGTTACTCGCTGACCGCGAGTATCTTCTCTGCCAAAGGTGTTGTGCCGGCTTGCGCTGTGTTTCCTTTGCCGTATGGATGCAGTTTGATCCTCTCTGGTGAGTAGGCTTGTAGCTGTTAGGTATAGGATTAGCGCCGGGGTGGTTGGAGATGCTCTCAGTTAGGTGCCGCGTGTACTCCGATGCTCGCGGTTAGGCCAAAATGTTTAGTTCAGCTAACACCTTCTCCTCACTTCTGATTGTTGGTGTAGGGTTCCCCACTGATTTTTTGTAGGTTTGAGCGGCTCAGATGGTTTCCATATTCTGATTTAATATAAAGGGCCTAGGCAAGTAGCAGGAGCTCTAAGCTATTGCGGCCATCTACCAGCGCGGCCAAGCTCCGCCTCTTCAATTATTTATTTTTACCAGTGAAACCAATATAACATCTCAACATTCACAAATATACATTTCTGACATTCAAAAACAAAACAAAAACAAATCAGTGACCAATATAGCCACCTTTCTTTGCAAGGACACTCAAAAGCCTGCCATCCATGGATTCTGTCAGTGTTTTGATCTGTTCACCATCAACATTGTGTGCAGCAGCAACCACAGCCTCCCAGAGACTGTTCAGAGAGGTGTACTGTTTTCCCTCCTTGTAAATCTCACATTTGATGATGGACCACAGGTTCTCAATGGGGTTCAGATCAGGTGAACAAGGAGGCCATGTCATTAGATTTTCTTCTTTTATACCCTTTCTTGCCAGCCACGCTGTGGAGTACTTGGACGCGTGTGATGGAGCATTGTCCTGCATGAAAATCATGTTTTTCTTGAAGGATGCAGACTTCTTCCTGTACCACTGCTTGAAGAAGGTGTCTTCCAGAAACTGGCAGTAGGACTGGGAGTTGAGCTTGACTCCATCCTCAACCCGAAAAGGCCCCACAAGCTCATCTTTGATGATACCAGCCCAAACCAGTACTCCACCTCCACCTTGCTGGCATGTGAGTCGGACTGGAGCTCTCTGCCCTTTACCAATCCAGCCACGGGCCCATCCATCTGGCCCATCAAGACTCACTCTCATTTCATCAGTCCATAAAACCTTAGAAAAATCAGTCTTGAGATATTTCTTGGCCCAGTCTTGACGGTTCAGCTTGTGTGTCTTGTTCAGTGGTGGTCGTCTTTCAGCCTTTCTTACCTTGGCCATGTCTCTGAGTATTGCACACCTTGTGCTTTTGGGCACTCCAGTGATGTTGCAGCTCTGAAATATGGCCAAACTGGTGGCAAGTGGCATCTTGGCAGCTGCACGCTTGACTTTTCTCAGTTCATGGGCAGTTATTTTGCGCCTTGGTTTTTCCACACGCTTCTTACGACCCTGTTGACTATTTTGAATGAAACGCTTTATTGTTCGATGATCACGCTTCAGAAGCTTTGCAATTTTAAGAGTGCTGCATCCCTCTGCAAGATATCTCACTATTTTTGACTTTTCTGAGCCTGTCAAGTCCTTCTTTTGACCCATTTTGCCAAAGGAAAGGAAGTTGCCTAATAATTATGCACACCTGATATAGGGTGTTGATGTCATTAGACCACACCCCTTCTCATTACAGAAATGCACATCACCTAATATGCTTAATTGGTAGTAGGCTTTCAAGCCTATACAGCTTGGAGTAAGACAACATGCATAAAGAGGATGATGTGGTCAAAATACTCATTTGCCTAATAATTCTGCACTCCCTGTACACATACACACACCCATATCCCCTGAGCCATTTGGACACAGCATTCCCCCCTAGTTTCCATTTTATAACAGCATAACATACAGAAGTGGATTTTTTGCAAGTCAACTATTCAAAATATAAACAGCAATTTGTTTGTGCTTGAACCAGAAAACAACAAATCCCATTAACTTTTCTAATTTTAAAATGTAAACTAAATGATTGTCGTAAACACACAGCCACAGTCTATAGAGCTAAGACCCCTTAAAAAGAGCAAAGCAAAAGTTTGAGCAAGGTAAATCGCCAGTTTAGACTTAAACAAAATAAAATTATTTTTTTTAAGAACCTGCTTATGGCTCGCGTGCCAACAAAGAGGCCTCTACGTGCCAGTATAGGTTCGCCATCACTACTCCATAGGCTTGAAGAAAGTTACTGAAAATCATTAGGGACAGGTGATCAACCATGTACTGATTGAGGTGCAGCCATTGAGATGGACGGGGGACGGGGCCTTTAAGATGACCAGTTCAAAGGTAATTTTATTTAAGAGACAGTAAATGTAGATATTAATTTTACATAATTCTGCACTATGATTTAACCCCCAAAATCTCCAGAAGAGGACGGTGAGGAAAGTAAGGTAAGTAAGGTTTGACGGTTTTTTATCTTTAAAATGCCTTATTTTTTATACAGGTGTCACTAGGTTAATGTTAAATATTTGTGCACACAATGCAGAATTATATAACATGAATATCTATGTTTAATTTCCCTTTAAAGAATATTGAGACTAAGTTATTAAAGCGCTTTTATATTTTTCATTGCATACAGAACTGATGTGAAATTATTTGCCACTTTTACTGTCCCTTTAATTCATGACAAACACCACAATAAATGTCTATTTCCAGCAGTGTTGCAGCAAACATTTCAAGTAACTAATTCCCTTAAAGGGACAGTCAACACCAGAATTTTTGTTGTTTAGAAAGAAAGATAATCCCTTTATTACCCATTACCCAGTTTTGCATACCTAACACTGTTATAGAAATACACGTTTTACCTCTGTGATTACCTTTTATCTAAGCCTCTGCAAACTGACCCCTTATTTCAGTTCTTTTGACAGACTTGCATTATAGCCAATCAGTGCTCACTCCAGGGTAACATCACGTGCATGAGCTCAATGTTATCTATATGAAACACATGAACTAATGCCCTCTAGTGGTCAAAATGCATTCAGATTAGAGGCAGTCTTCAAGGTCTAATAAATTAGCATATGAACCTCCTAGAATTAGCTTTCAACTAAGAATATGAAGAGAACAAAGCAAAATTGGTGATGAAAGTAAATTGGAAAGTTATTTCCAAAAATTACATACCCTATTTAAATCATGAAAGTTTTTTTTGGACGTGACTGTCCCTTTAAAAAAATCAATGAAAAATAATATGAATCCATTTTTTTCCTAGGTACATTAACTTAGAAATCCTAGATACTCCCCAAATCCATATAGCTTCATCATAAAAAAAACCTTACACTGATCCTGCAAGTGATACAAAACTGAAGAAGGAGTTTATTCTGTTTTCTGCCTAAATTGAATCTATTTATATTTGATGAGCTAAAAAACACTTGATTTTAGAATGGAGAAACTGAAACCATATTAAGCTGATAACGCCCCTTTATCAATTATTATTATTTAAAGACCCTCAGAATTCTGTATAGAATTAAAGGACCATTAAAGTGACATTATAGACAAAATACATTTTATAAGCATAGCAGCCATTGAGGTTATTTCCCACCTCCCTCTAGTCATGGGTGACGCCATGTTGACATCTAGCTTTTACTGCATTCCAGTGCTGATGAGTTTGCACATGTGCAGCCACTCTACTTCAAAAACATGTAGTGAAACCAACGTTCCAAAATGGCAGCACCAATAATTAGAAATAGGTGCATAAAATATTTTGTGTTTAGTGTCCCTTATACAGTAAGATTGCATAAATAACAACTACATAATAAAAAGACAATGCAATAACACCAAATGAGCAGTAGATTGTTTTGACAAATTTAAAAACAAAACTTATGCTTACCTGATAAATTAATTTCTTTTATTGCGGTGAGAGTCCACAAGTGGCCAGGAGTTGAATCCTAGGAGTAATGGCTCGTGGACTCTTACCACCATATGAAAAAAAATTTAATTGGATTTCCCTGCCCCATGTATCATGTGACAGCTATCAGCGAATCACAGACATATACACTATGAACTTTTTTCCCATTCTAAGTAGGCGATTATGCCTGCATATATATATAAAAAACTGTGCACAGTTCGACAATGAAAGTATTGGACAGTTTTTTTTTCTTTTTAAATTGCATACTCTATCTGAATCACAAATGTCCATATTATAATAACACATATTTCAAAGCGAAAATGTTTGAGTTGTCAATTTTATAGTTTCTTTCTTCTAAAATATTACAATGAATTATCTTTTAAACATTATATAATTCTCGTGTTTGCCTTCCTTTAGTTACTTTTATACAATATTCTCCTGCATTTACCAATGAGTTAACAACATACACAATGTGAATCTTGATGTTACTTACTTGGTTTATAGTTTTTTCCATTTGCACCAGGCCCAGATTTGGAAGAGTATTTTTTATAAATTCAACAATGGACTCGAGGTTTTCATGTTGTAAAATTAAAGGCTTATGGCTACCAAGCAAACTGAGAGCAACCTTAAAAATCACTTCTGATCCCTGAAGATAAATCATATCTATCGAAAGAAAAAGGAAATGTTAAACAGAACATTAGTGTAACAATACTAAAGACTACACTAGCAGTAACTCCCTACCGCACACCGTAGCATCTCATTTATTTCTGTTAAAATGCCGTTTTTACGCCAGTGCTGCAAGTTGTTATAAAAATTAATAACAAAGAATGATCAAACATACACAGGTGTCACATCTTTATAAGCCACGTCTGATAATTTATATTGTGTGATAAACAACTGACGGTGACTAATTTCAGGTTATTGTCTGTAAAAATTATCTTTCTTTAATTTAATTTAGAAGAATTGTTCTTTGACATGTCACTGAATGCTTGCACTGTGCTTTGAACTATGTCTGACCTCCAAAACTATGGTGTTTTTTTGTTGTTTTTTTTTTAAAGTTTTTTAGTGGACTGACTGCTTCTTTTTTATCTGATTGCATACAGATTTGCTATTTCACAATCAAAACATTGTTCAAGGTACATAGACAGCTGAGCCGTCCCTTCCTGTGCTCTACAATACAGCTTATTTATGAAAACAAGCAAAGCAATGTTTAAGCATTTTCAGATCTACTTTGGAAAGCATTTGTGTCACAGCAGGAAGAAGCTATACAATAGTTGTCACAACTTATCTCGCTGTAATTTAACCTTCAGCTTGGAAATGTTCTTACCATGGCCAAAAAAAGGTACACCACACCTGTTTAGTAAGATGGCTAATGTAAGGCATGTTCCAATTTTCTCAAGGTCATGTGAAAAGAAGCCCTAAAATATACCGTAAATTAAATAAAGTGTGCGCCTAGAGCAGTGATTTTTAACCTTTTTTTTGCCGTGGCACACTTTTTTACATTAAAAAATCCTGTGGCACACCACCATCCCAAATTTTTTTAAAAAATCACACATTGTAGCCTAATACAGCATATATATACACATACACACAAACACACACATACTGTATGTATTGTGCTGTTATGCCATGCCTCCTACAAACTACCCCTGCACTGGGAGTAAAAAACAAGCAAAGTTTAAAAAAATATGTCACACTGTTGTCAGTCTGCCGTGGCACACCTGAGGATCTCTCACGGCACACTAGTGTGCTACGGCACACTGGTTGAAAAACACTGGCCTAGAGAGAAAGGTAACATCTTTCACTTACAGGGACGTGTGCATTTATCAAGAAAAACAAACACATTTTTTTCACCATAAATAAAACTCCTAAAGTTTAATGCTTTAGTACATTATAGCTAACTGATTTGCCTCCTTAAGTGCTAGTATCCTAAACATGGTGCAGTAATATATTTGGTATTTATTAGACCCAGACAGTTTAATATTACTCTAACATTTGTTTGTTTTTTTTCTCCTCCAGCAAACGATGTTTTAGGAGGAATTATTACACACTCACACATATACACAAAAACTCTCACACACACTTCCCAAACACCTACACACACACAAATGTACATATTGCTATTTAAAATGCATTGTAGTACAACATTTTGCATGCTCTAAATCGTTAAAGCATATCATTTTAGCACTAGTACCCTGAACGTCTTTGTGTTTAAAGGGACATGAAACTCAAAAATGTTCTCTCATTATTTAGATAGATCATATCATTTTAAACAACTTTCCAATTTACTTCCATTATCTAATTTGCTTTGTTCTCTTGGTATCCTTTGTTGAAGGAGCAGCAATGCACTACTGGGAGTTAACTGAAAGTCAATGGCAAGATGCATATGTACAGGAAACAATTAGCAACTTCTGAGTCTATCTGGGTATACTTTTCAACAAGAGATACAAAGAGAACAAAATAAATTAGATAAAATAAATAAATTGGAATATTATTAAAAATTGCATACGCTATCTGAATCATGAAATAAATGTTTGTTGGGTTTCATGTCCCTTTAACGGTCTTTAAAGGGATATGAAACCCAAATGTTTTATAACAAACACTGTTGTACTGATCGTTTCAGAATAGATGGCTGTTCCAAAAGGCAAAACAAGCTATTTCAAATGACAAAATAAGGGAAAATAAGCTATTTGCAAACAATTTAATACACTAACGCAGGTAAAATGTATAATTGGAAGCACATAAAGTAGGAATTTACGGTACACTGTCCCTTTAAGAAATTACATTAAATCTCTAAGTCATGAACTGAACACCTTTAACTTGTCTTTTTTTTACATGAAAATACAAACAACTGCACTTTCTTTGAAATATACTGTACAAAGCAAACACCCTGGTGTTACAGAAAACAACTTTTATTTGCTTCAGGAACTAACAATAAATAGTAGCATTAAAAAAATCCATATATGTTAATAACAAACAAAACATAGTTTAGAAACAATTATAAGACCAGCACTATTTTTCCTGGGTATATTTAAAAAGTGTTACCAAGATAAAGGCATTTTGTACAGTTGTGCAGGTGGGTTCTCATTGACAATACAGAAGCTGTTCAACAAGGGCAACAAGTCACCGCCTTATAAAAGAAACCATTTTTTTTCCCATCAATTCCTTTTTCTTCCTAGAATTCGGCATTAACCAGACAGGAAGCACAGGGGACAGCTGTTATAGCAGCCAACAAAAGCAAAACCTTTCCGGGCACAGGCTACAAGCAACTGTTTCCTACAGTATATATATTTCCATCCTTTTTTTTACTTTACAAAACACTAATCTCTAAACCAGTCACTCCAAATGATTTGCAAGTGGAATCAGGTATGTTTTTTAGTTGGGAAAAAAATAATTGCTGAAGTAGTCATTCAATAACTCAAATGGAAACTGTTAGGAAGAGGAAATTCAAAGTGATCATGCAAGTAAAATATTATCAAACACAGATGAAGTACTCATACAAGGTTAAAGGGACGTTAAACTTTCATGATGCAGGTATAGCATGCAAGTTTAAACAAATTTCCAATTGACTTAGGTTACCAAGAGAATGAACTAAATTAGATTATCATTAATGAAAAGCATGCATAGGTAGGCTCAGGAAGCAGCAATGCACACTGGGAGCTAGCAGCTAATTGGTGGCCGCACATATATGCCTCATGTCATGTGTGTCTCGCTAGCTTCAAGCAGAGCACTGTTGCTTCTTAAACAAAGGATACCAAGAGAATGAAGCAAATTAGATAACAGAAGTTAAGTGGAAAGTTGTTTAAATGTGCATGCTCTACCTGAATGATGAAACAAAACATTTGGGTTGCATGTTTTATAAAAGGTACATACAAGAGCAAACAGAAAATGCTCTAACGAGTTATAGTTATATGCCAGCAATAATAAAATAATCGGTGTTTAACGCCTACAATTGGGGTTGAACACATATTTAACGTCGGCTCCAGAATAGCAAAGCACTACTGGGAACTAGGTAAACACATCTAGCGAGCCACTGACAAGAGGCATATATATCTAGTCACCAATCACCATCTAGTGCCAAGTAGGCATGCTTTTCAATCAATGATACTTATAAAAAAATAAAAATAAACTGCATACGCCATCTTATTTATAACAGTCAATGTGTCATGTCACTTTAACTGTCTAAGAGGGCATGTCAGTACACTGCAGCCCTTCGCTATTAGCTAAAAGATTAAAGAAATGGGATAACAGCATGATAAATAGTGCATAAAGACAAACACGCATACTCTTGCTTACTATGATATTGTTTTGGTGAAAATATACCAAACACATAAACAGGAAGAGTTTATACAGTATATGCTTTTTTTTTACATGCATTTCTATACCAAACATCTTATTTATATGCAAACTAAATGGCTAAGAAACCATTTCCTCTAGTGAGACGTGAGTTCTGTTGCTTTTATTTTCTGTCTGCCTTTATTGGCTGTCTAACAAGTAAGGGTTTGTCTAAGCCAAGCAGAGCCTTCTCTTCAAAGACAATTGTTAAACTAACACATTCTGAAAGATTCTTTTGAATGAAAGACGGATCTAGCAGTCCATGTGGCTTCACATTAAGGCTAAATTTACGTTTGCACATACTAGGGAATGCTTCCTTTAAAAAGGACAGTAAATAGCTTGATATTTTAAATTGTTTAGTTAAAATAGCTTTACAATATACTTTTCATTATTTATTTTGATGCAATTTAGCTCTGAAAGGTATGTATTTTCTAATTATCAGGGAAATATATGCAGCAGGGTTAGCCTTGAGAAGTCTGCAGTTTTCATTTCAAGTTCTAACTAGCTTTGACAAAAAACAACTGCAAAACAGATTATACTAACATTATGACCATAGCTAGCCTTGTCTTTGTCAGATTTGAGCCCAATTTGGCTCCTCCAAATAAAGCAAGTGGTGGGTGGATTTTGGCTATTAAAAACAAATTACTATCTTTATTAGAATCTAATCTAGGAGCCGGCCCATTTTTGGTTCAGAACCTGGGTGGTGCTTGCTGATTGGTGTCTAAATATAGTCACCAATCAGCAAGAGCTATCTAGGGTTCTGAACCAAAAATGGGCCAACTCCTAAGCTTAGATACCAGCTTTTTCAAATAAAGATAGAGCATGCAATTTTAAGCAACTTTCTAATTTACTCCTATTATTAATTTTCCTTCATTCTCTTTCTATCTGAATCATGAAACAAAACAATGTGGGTTTAGTATCCCTTTAAGATGGGAAGTAGAGTGGAGCTATTTTTGTAATTTTTTTCTCAGGCTTTTTTTAAAGCAGCATTTTTATTTTTGTAACTCAATGGGGAATACTTGGGAGCCCTTGGTGGGAAGGGGGTTAATTTGTGATGAGACGGTCTGATGGCTTAGGAGTTAACAGTGATTAGGGTTTAAGCAGTCAGAGGCTTACAGTTTTGTTCCTTAATGAATATTTTGTTAAATAAAACAAACATTTTAAATAGTTTTTGATAAACGTATAAGGAATAATCACTTATATCATGTAAACTGATAAAGACTTCAGAAACATTAAATGGACATAGTAGTCAAAATTAAAATAGACATGAGGACATTTCAGTTTTCTATGGAAGCATTTTTACAGTTATTACTACTTTAGTGACATATGAACTATACTGCTCATGCCCCATGCACCAGCATTCAAACATCATGCCTGTTCAGAAAGTCAGTGGTATGCAAATAGGGTCAGTGGTATGCAAATAGGGCCAGTGGTATGCAAATGAGTCAGTGGTATGCAAATGAGTCAGTGGTATGCAAATGAGTATGTGGTATGCAAATGAGTCAGTGGTATGCAAATTAGTTAGTGGTATGCAAATGAGTTAGTGGTATGCAAATGAGTTAGTGGTATGCAAATAGGGTCAGTGATATGCAAATAGGGTCAGTGGTATGCAAATTGAGCCTGTGGTATGCAAATGGAGTCCGTGGTATGCAAATGGAGTCCGTGGTATGCAAATGGAGTCATCATTGACATGACACATGCTAGCCCTCTTATTTCCCTTTAACTTAAAATAGATTTTTAAAGTAAGAATTTGTTAAAGGCTTAGACTATGAGATACTTGCACATTAAACATGCATGTCAAAAAATGTGCAGCTTATCTTTGAATAAATGACTCCTATGTGTGTCACATTTAGGAGATTTGATGTGTACAGGTATATTTGGAAGCTCTTGCACTGGTCTATTTTGGATAAAACATAATTTATGCTTACCTGATAAATTCCTTTCTCCTGTAGTGTAGTCAGTCCACGGGTCATCATTACTTCTGGGATATTAACTCCTCCCCAACAGGAAGTGCAAGAGGATCACCCAAGCAGAGCTGCTATATAGCTCCTCCCCTCTACGTCACACCCAGTCATTCGACCAAGAACCAAACGAGAAAGGAGAAACTATAGGGTGCAGTGGTGACTGGAGTATAATTTAAAAATTTAGACCTGCCATAAAAAACAGGGCGGGCCGTGGACTGACTACACTACAAAAGAAAGGAATTTATCAGGTAAGCATAAATTATGTTTTCTCCTGTTAAGTGTAGTCAGTCCACGGGTCATCATTACTTCTGGGATACCAATACCAAAGCTAAAGTACACGGATGACGGGAGGGACAGGCAGGATCTTTATACGGAAGGGACCACTGCCTGAAGAACCTTTCTCCCAAAAACAGCCTCCGAAGAAGCAAAAGTGTCAAATTTGTAAAATTTGGAAAAAGTATGAAGAGAAGACCAAGTTGCAGCTTTGCAAATCTGTTCAACAGAGGCCTCGTTCTTAAAGGCCCAAGTGGAAGCCACAGCTCTAGTGGAATGAGCTGTAATTCTTTCAGGAGGCTGCTGTCCAGCAGTCTCATAGGCTAAACGTATTATGCTACGAAGCCAAAAAGAGAGAGAGGTAGCAGAAGCTTTTTGACCTCTCCTCTGTCCAGAATAAACGACAAACAGGGAAGAAGTTTGGCGAAAATCTTTAGTTGCCTGCAAATAAAATTTCAGGGCACGGACTACATCTAGATTGTGCAGAAGTCGTTCCTTCTTTGAAGAAGGGTTAGGACACAATGATGGCACAACAATCTCTTGATTGATATTCTTGTTAGTGACAACCTTAGGCAAAAACCCAGGTTTAGTACGCAGAACTACCTTATCTGAATGAAAAATCAGATACGGAGAATCACAATGTAAGGCTGATAACTCAGAGACTCTACGAGCCGAGGAAATAGCCATCAAAAACAGAACTTTCCAAGATAACAGCTTGATATCAATGGAATGAAGGGGTTCAAACGGAACACCCTGTAAAACGTTAAGAACTAAATTTAAGCTCCATGGTGGAGCAACAGTTTTAAACACAGGCTTAATCCTGGCCAAAGCCTGGCAAAAAGCCTGAACGTCTGGAACTTCTGACAGACGTTTGTGTAAAAGAATGGACAGAGCTGAGATCTGTCCCTTTAAGGAACTAGCAGATAAACCCTTTTCTAAACCCTCTTGTAGAAAAGACAATATCCTAGGAATCCTAACCTTACTCCATGAGTAACTCTTGGATTCGCACCAATGTAAGTATTTACGCCATATTTTATGGTAAATCTTTCTGGTAACAGGTTTCCTAGCCTGTATTAGGGTATCAATTACTGACTCCGAAAATCCACGCTTTGATAAAATCAAGCGTTCAATTTCCAAGCAGTCAGCTTCAGAGAAATTAGATTTTGATGTTTGAAAGGACCCTGAATTAGAAGGTCCTGTCTCAGAGGCAGAGACCAAGGTGGACAGGATGACATGTCCACTAGATCTGCATACCAGGTCCTGCGTGGCCACGCAGGCGCTATTAGAATCACTGATGCTCTCTCCTGTTTGATCCTGGCAATCAATCGAGGAATCATCGGGAAGGGTGGAAACACATAGGCCATCCCGAAGGTCCAAGGTGCTGTCAAAGCATCTACCAGGACCGCTCCCGGGTCCCTGGACCTGGACCCGTAACAAGGGAGCTTGGCGTTCTGGCGAGACGCCATGAGATCTATCTCTGGTTTGCCCCAAAGTCGAAGTATTTGGGCAAAGACCTCCGGATGAAGTTCCCACTCCCCCGGATGAAAAGTCTGGCGACTTAGGAAATCCGCCTCCCAGTTCTCCACTCCAGGAATGTGGATCGCTGACAGGTGGCAAAGGTGAGACTCTGCCCAGCGAATTATCTTTGATACTTCCATCATCGCTAGGGAGCTTCTTGTCCCTCCTTGATGGTTGATGTAAGCTACAGTCGTGATGTTGTCCGACTGAAACCTGATGAACCCCCGAGTTGTTAACTGAGGCCAAGCCAGAAGGGCATTGAGAACTGCTCTCAATTCCAGAATGTTTATTGGAAGGAGACTCTCCTCCTGAGTCCATGATCCCTGAGCCTTCAGGGAATTCCAGACAGCGCCCCAACCTAGTAGGCTGGCGTCTGTTGTTACAATTGTCCAATCTGGTCTGCTGAATGGCATCCCCTGGACAGATGTGGCCGAGAAAGCCACCATAGAAGAGAATTTCTGGTCTCCTGATCCAGATTCAGAGTAGGGGACAAATCTGAGTAATCCCCATTCCACTGACTTAGCATGCACAATTGCAGCGGTCTGAGATGTAGGCGTGCAAAGGGTACTATGTCCATTGCCGCTACCATTAAGCCGATTACCTCCATGCATTGAGCCACTGACGGGTGTTGAATGGAATGAAGGACACGGCAAGCATTTTGAAGCTTTGTTAACCTGCCTTCTGTCAGGTAAATCCTCATTTCTACAGAATCTATAAGAGTCCCCAAGAAGGGAACCCTTGTGAGTGGTAAGAGAGAACTCTTCTCTACGTTCACCTTCCACCCATGCGACCTTAGAAATGCCAGTACTAACTCTGTATGAGACCTGGCAGTTTGAAAGCTTGACGCTTGTATCAGAATGTCGTCTAGGTACGGAGACACTGAAATTCCTCGCGGCCTTAGCACCGCCAGAAGAGAGCCCAGAACCTTTGTGAAGATTCTTGGAGCCGTAGCCAACCCGAATGGAAGAGCTACAAACTGGTAATGCCTGTCTAGGAAGGCAAACCTTAGATACTGGTAATGATCTTTGTGAATCGGTATATGAAGGTAGGCATCCTTTAAATCCACTGTGGTCATGTACTGACCCTTTTGGATCATGGGTAAGATTGTCCGAATAGTTTCCATTTTGAACGATGGAACTCTTAGGAATTTGTTTAGGATCTTTAAATCCAAGATTGGTCTGAAGGTTCCTTCTTTCTTGGGAACCACAAACAGATTTGAGTAAAAACCTTGTCCGTGTTCCGACCGCGGAACCGGATGGATCACTCCCATTAGTAAAAGATCTTGTACACAGCGTAGAAACGCCTCTTTCTTTATCTGGTTTGTTGACAACCTTGAAAGATGAAATCTCCCTTTTGGGGGAGAGGCTTTGAAGTCCAGAAGATATCCCTGAGATATGATCTCTAACGCCCAGGGATCCTGGACATCTCTTGCCCAAGCCTGGGCAAAGAGAGAGAGTCTGCCCCCCACTAGATCCGTTCCCGGATCGGGGGCCCTCACTTCATGCTGTCTTAGGGGCAGCAGCAGGTTTTCTGGCCTGCTTGCCCTTGTTCCAGGACTGGTTAGGTTTCCAGCCTTGTCTGTATCGAGCAACAGCTCCTTCCTGTTTTGGTGCAGAGGAAGTTGATGCTGCTCCTGCCTTGAAGTTACGAAAGGCACGAAAATTAGACTGTCTAGCCCTAGGTTTGGCTCTGTCTTGAGGCAGGGCATGGCCTTTACCTCCTGTAATGTCAGCGATAATTTCCTTCAAACCGGGCCCGAATAAGGTCTGCCCTTTGAAAGGTATGTTAAGTAATTTAGATTTCGAAGTAACATCAGCTGACCAAGATTTTAGCCACAGCGCTCTGCGTGCCTGAATGGCGAATCCGGAATTCTTAGCCGTAAGTTTAGTTAAGTGTACTACGGCATCAGAAATAAATGAATTAGCTAGCTTAAGGGTTTTAAGCTTGTGTGTAATCTCATCTAATGGAGCTGATTCCAGGGTCTCTTCCAGAGACTCAAACCAAAATGCTGCTGCAGCCGTGACAGGCGCAATGCATGCAAGGGGTTGCAATATAAAACCTTGTTGAACAAACATTTTCTTAAGGTAACCCTCTAATTTTTTATCCATTGGATCTGAAAAGGCGCAGCTATCCTCCACCGGGATAGTGGTACGCTTAGCTAAAGTAGAAACTGCTCCCTCCACCTTAGGGACCGTTTGCCATAAGTCCCGTGTGGTGGCGTCTATTGGAAACATCTTTCTGAATATAGGAGGGGGTGAGAAAGGCACACCGGGTCTATCCCACTCCTTAGTAACAATTTCAGTAAGTCTCTTAGGTATTGGAAAAACGTCAGTACTCGACGGTACCGCAAAATATTTATCCAACCTACACATTTTCTCTGGTATTGCAACTGTGTTACAATCATTCAGAGCCGCTAAGACCTCCCCTAGTAATACACGGAGGTTTTCCAGCTTAAACTTAAAATTTGAAATGTCTGAATCCAGTTTATTTGGATCAGATCCGTCACCCGCAGAATGAAGCTCTCCGTCCTCATGTTCTGCAAATTGTGACGCAGTATCTGACATGGCCCTAATATTATCAGCGCACTCTGTTCTCACCCCAGAGTGATCTCGCTTACCTCTAAGTTCTGGTAATTTAGACAAAACTTCAGTCATAACATTAGCCATGTCCTGTAGTGTGATTTGTAATGGCCGCCCTGAAGTACTCGGCGTTACAATTTCACGCACCTCCCGAGCGGGAGATGCAGGTACTGACACGTGAGGCAAGTTAGTCGGCATAACTTCCCCCTCGTTGTTTGGTGAATGATGTTCAATTTGTACAGAATGACTCTTATTCAAAGTAGCATCAATGCAATTAGTACATAAATTTCTATTGGGCTCCACCTTGGCTTTTGCACATATAGCACAGAGATATTCCTCTGAGTCAGACATGTTTAACAAACTAGCAATTAAACTAGCAAGCTTGGAAATACTTTTCACTCAAATTACAAGTAATATGAAAAAACGCACTGTGCCTTTAAGAAGCACAGAAAAAAATTATGACAGTTTAATAATAAGGAACCGGAAAAAAATTAACAATCAGATTTTTCCCAGTAAAGGCATAAATTTAGCAAAGGATTGCCCCCATTAGCAATGGATAACTATCCCTTAATAGCAGAAAAAAATGTACAAAATATAAACGTTTTTTATCACAGTCAAAGCACAATCTCAGGTCTGCTGTGAGTGATTACCTCCCTCAAAATAATTTTTGAAGACCCTTGAGCTCTGTAGAGACGATCCGGATCATGCAGGAAGAGAAAAAGACTTTTGACTGAATTTCTGATGCGTAGCAAAAGCGCCAAAATAGGCCCCTCCCCCTCACCCACAGCAGTGAGGGAAGCTCAGTAAACTGTCTCAAATTAAAATAAACGACAGCCAAGTGGAAAAACAGTGCCCAAAAACAATTTTTCACCCAGTACCTCAGATATTTAAACAATTTAGCATGCCAGCAAAAACGTTTAAAATCAAATATCATGAAATGTCATTAAACAGCCTGTTGCTAGACGTTCCCACTGCAAGTAAGGCTAAAGATTATATGCATATAGTATTACCCAGTATTTCCCCAGAATACTGAAGTGTACACATATATACATAAACAGCCTGATACCAGTTGCTACTACTGCATTTAAGGCTGAACTTACATTATATTGGTATTGGCAGTATTTTCTCAGTCAATTCCATTCCTCAGAAAATAATATACTGCAACATACCTCTTTGCAGGTGAACCTGCCCGCTGTCCCCTGATCTGAAGTTTACCTCACTCCTCAGAATGGCCGAGAACAGCAAAATGAATTTTAGCTACGCCGGCTAAAATCATCCAAAAACTCAGGTAGATTCTTCTTCAAATTCTACCTGAGAAGGAACAACACACTCCGGTGCTGTTTTAAAATAACAAACTTTTGATTGAAGATATAAAAACTAAGTATAATCACCACAGTCCTCTCACACATCCTATCTATTAGTTGGGTGCAAGAGAATGACTGGGTGTGACGTAGAGGGGAGGAGCTATATAGCAGCTCTGCTTGGGTGATCCTCTTGCACTTCCTGTTGGGGAGGAGTTAATATCCCAGAAGTAATGATGACCCGTGGACTGACTACACTTAACAGGAGAAATAACCATATATGGATAACAGCATCCTAAAAAGTTTTACTTTTATCCAAACAAAAACGACTGTGAGAACTTAACAAAAGTCCTGTTTCTATAGGCGCTCATCCATCAGGTAGCGTGAAGCCCAAAAATATCAAAATGTCATTTAAAAAAGCACAGTATATGTCAGCAGGTACATAATACTTAGCAAAAGATCTACATATAAAATACATTACTGATCTGCAAATCTCTGCACACTGAGCTAACATGGAAATCTTATCTCCCTTAAAGGGACAGAAAGATCAACATTTAAATGTACAAAGGTGCATTTCAATTTAAATAGAAGCATTTTTGCAATATACTTCCATTAGCAATAATGCTTCTATAAAAGTTGTTACGTTTTTTTCACTGATGTACTGTAAGGGCCATGCACTATTATTCAAGTTTAGAGAGTAGACAGTGGTGTGCATTGTACCTGGGAGGACTTCATTTGTGTAATACAAGCCACTGCTGACTCTCTGAGACAGTGTGGTTCTTGAATGCTGGTGCACGGATCCTCATAGCACATGTGCGTATGCCGATGAAAAGCAGTAATAACTTTTACTAGAAGCATTTTTGCTTCTATTTAAAATTTAAATGCACCCATGCACATTTCAATTTTATCCCTTTAAATGTGGCCAATTAAGACTGTTTGCAAATTAGTTAGAATGTGGCAGGGCAAAGCAATACACAGGTTTGTAGCATACACAAATATGAGCTCCAGTTTTACTGCAGAATATGGAATAAGCACATTTTTGGAGGTGTTTTACATGACGCCGTACTCCAAGCCTCATGGACTAAGGGTAAAGTGGTATCTAATTTCCCTACATTGCCTCACTGTTCAAGGGGTATGTCCTGGTCTGCAAAATAATGCAAAGTCATGTTATTTATTATGATAAGTAGTGAATGTAGTCCAGCGCTAGATTAGCACGGGTAGAGTATTTAGTTAAATTCTATAATTTGAATATATTGTATTTTGTGATTGGATAAATGTTTAATGTATGTACTGCAATGTTGTTATTATATATTTATTGTAGGTAATCCTAAGTATTTATCAACATTCAGTTAATAAAAAGATATAAACAGGTATATACAACTGATATATATAAACTTGTCTAATGTGAGCTTCTTATCTATATATAAAAACTAATAAAACATTTGTATAATTAGACAGAAATTTAATAACTTGTTTAAAGCATACATAAAATAAAAAGGGACGTCTCCCTTATAACATCGATTTCATCAGAGAAAACAATTGAATAACTGTAGTATTTATTTCCGCTATTTGATAATTAGGTACCTGTTATGTAGTGTAACAAATGATAATGTCCAGAAATTGGATTAAAAAAACTTAAAGATCCAAACGAGATGACCTCCCCGCTATTGTGGCGGGTGTGTGTTACCGGTCCGTTAGTGAGACCTTGTGATCGTAGCTGTTTCAATATAGTTGTAATGTAACCAGTGATCCTTGATATTCTGTCAAGTGCTTATTATGTTGCAATTTTTTTTAACTTTAATCTGTATGTGTATCAGAAGGTGTATTCCCCTATTCCGTGTGTAATTAGGGAGTCTTGGGGGAGATTGCAACTTACGCTGGTCTCTTGGCACACCTGATTTCTCTTTTAGTGTGGTCTTTGCGGTCACATTCAGTGACTTGGATGTAAAAAAAAAAAAATTGCAACATAATAAGCACTTGACAGAATATCAAGGATCACTGGTTACATTACAACTATATTGAAACAGCTACGATCACAAGTGTGACGTAGGAAAAGTCACATGACATATTTTTAAATACCAGTCTCTCACTAACGGACCGGTAACACACACCCGCCACAATAGCGGGGAGGTCATCTCGTTTGGATCTTTAAGTTTTTTTAATCCAATTTCTGGACATTATCATTTGTTACACTACATAACAGGTACCTGATTATCAAATAGCGGAAATAAATACTACAGTTATTCAATTGTTTTCTCTGATGAAATCGATGTTATAAGGGAGACGTCCCTTTTTATTTTATGTATGCTTTTAACAAGTTATTAAATTTCTGTCTAATTATACAAATGTTTTATTAGTTTTTATATATAGATAAGAAGCTCACATTAGACAAGTTTATATATATCAGTTGTATATACCTGTTTATATCTTTTTATTAACTGAATGTTGATAAATACTTAGGATTACCTACAATAAATATATAACAACATTGCAGTACATACATTAAACATTTATCCAATCACAAAATACAATATATTCAAATTATAGAATTTAACTAAATACTCTACCCGTGCTAATCTAGCGCTGGACTACATTCACTACATATCAACCACTGTTTTCTTAGAGGGGAATACATTAGTCTAGCAGGGTCAATTCTCCAGCGCCTCATCTTTCTCACTACCAATTTATTATGATAAAACATGTATTGCTGTGCAGATATTTGGCAAAAGCAGAATTTAATTGTAGTTACATACTATTAATATATAACGACTTATGGCCCCATTAAATAACCATTACAGGGACTGTCCAGTCAAAATTAAACTTTCATGATTCATATAGGGCATGTCATTTTAAACAACTTTTCAAATTACTTTTATCATCAAATTTACTTTGTTCTCTTGGTATTCTTTGTTGAAAGCTAAATCTAGGTAGGCTCATATGCTAATTTCTAAGCCCTTGAAAGACGCCTCTTATCTCAGTGCATTTTGACGATAGTTATTCAGAGTTAGTGCGCTATATAGATAACATTGTGCTCACTCCCATGAAGTTATTTATGAGTCAGAACTGATTGGCTAAAATTCAAGTCTGTAAAAAGAACTGAGATAAGGGAGCATCCTACAGATGTGTGATATTGAGATTATCAGTTGGTATGAACCATATCAACCTGTTGTTATGTGCACAATGGTAGAGTCAGGAAGTGCCTCTTGCATAGTGTGTGTGTGTGTGTATCATTCTTAATAAAGTTTACAGTTATGAAGACCTGTGCTTGATCTCCTTATATAAACTAAGATAAAACATGGTGTCAGAATAAGGAGTTCCCTGCTTCCATCTGAACTGACAAGCAAGGACTATAAGGAATCCATAAGAAATCTTTGCGGAAAATTGAAAGTGTGAGAGTCAAGGCTCTGGCAGAGTGACCACAGCTTCTTCTCATGAGTAAGTGCATCATAACTTGTACAATTGCCTGTGATTCTAACAGCACTACAGACTTTTATATTAATACTGCATAATTTACAACAAAAAGAAATCTAGAGTCAGTAACATTAACACAAAACACCAGAATTGAAAATGACTGGTAATATGGAAGATGCATGGCAGAGGTTTAAGCAAAGATTCCAGCTATATGTTAGAGCTATAGGAGCTCAGGAGCAAGATGATGAACAAAAGATTGCACTTTTTCTGACTGTAGCAGGGTCAGCAGCAATGGATGTATACAACACCTTCACATTTACAGATGAAGAAAGGGATGTTTATTAGGTTGTTCTAGACAAATTTGAACAGTACTGTGTACCTAGACGCAATGAGACCTATGAAAGGTATCTTTTCAGATGTAGAATGCAGAATGAAACAGAGATTATTGAGGAGTATGTAACTGACCTAAAACTGAAGAGTAGATCATGTAATTATGGAGCAATGTGTAACTCATTAATCAGAGACCAGTTAGTCATGGGCTGCAGAAATATAAGGGATAAAGAACACTTGCTCAGAGAGAAAGATTTAACACTGGAAAAGGCAGTAAAAATTTGTAAAAGTTCAGAGGCAGCACAGGAACAAGTGCGCACACTCTGCCACAGTACAGCAGCAACACCAGTAATGGCAATTACAGTGGGGAAAAACAAAGTGAATCCACATTATGAAAATAAAATGAAAAGGTTTTATCACACAAACAGCAAATTCACAGCCTGTATCAGACTGGCTATGTACCAGATGTGGAAAGCAGCATGGTATAAGACAATGTCAGGCTTATGGGCAAATCTGCAGAAAATGTGGAAAAAGGAATCACTTTCAGAAGATGTGTAAAGCTAAAAAAACGGTTCACATTGTTGACCAGTCAGAAAGTGAGGAATCAGAAGAATTCTTTATTGGAATACTTGACTTAACCAAAGCTACAGATAAGGAGTGGCTCATTGAAGCTATTACAAATGGCACTAATATTGCTTACAAAGTAGATACAGGTGCACAAGCTAATTTGATGCCCGAGAGCAAGTATCACCAACTGAAGAACAAACCAGAACTGCTGAAAAGCTCAGTTAAACTAAAGACATATAATGGGGATTTTATCCCAGTGCTTGGCAAGTGCAGTGTGTTCCTGGAATATGGAAATCAAACGCATAAAATGAACATTCTGGTAGTTCCAGGAAACAAACCAGCTCTACTGGGTCTTCAAATGTGTGAAACTTTAGGACTGATTAAAAGGGTAAATGCCATTGATGGAACTAATAAAGAAGAGGACATATAACATTTATTAACAGACTACAGTATGCTGAAGAAGTATTTGAAGGAATTGGATGTCTTCCAATGAAACATAAAATACAACTAAAAGAAGGTTCTCATCCAGTAGTGCATGCCATGCGAAATGTTCCAGTTGCTCTAAGGGATGGTCTTAAATGGGAACTTGCCAGGATGGAGGATAAAGGTATTATAAAGAAAATCAAGACACATACTGAATGGGTTCATTCTATGGTGTTGGTGGAAAAAACGGATGGGGGTCTCAGAATCTGTATTGATCCCAAGGAACTGAATAAAAGCATCTTAAGAGAACACTCCCACTTACCAACAAAACCAGAATTGCTTGGGGAGCTAAGTGGAGCAACTGTATTTAGTAAACTGGATGCATCCTCAGGATTTTGGCAAATTCCACTGGAGGAGGAAAGCATGAAACTCTGCACTTTCAATACTCCTTAAGGGAGGTACTGTTACAAACGACTACCCTTCGGCTTGTGTTCAGCACCAGAAGTGTTTCATAGTACCATGCAGCAACTTCTTGAACGAATACCAGGAACAACCGTATTCATCGATGATATTCTGATCTGGGGTAAAACCAAGCAAGAACATGATGAAAGGCTAAAGATTGTCTTAGATATTGCTAAGGAGAATAATTTGAAGTTCAATAAGACAAAGTGTCAATTCAGAAAAACTTCAATTCAATATTTGGGAGAACAACTCACTGGAGGTGGTGTTTTACCAGACATGAAAAAGATTAAGGCAATTACAGAAATGCCACAGCCAGAAAATAAGCAAGATATACAATGCTTACTAGGAATGGTGAATTACCTTGGCAAGTTCATACCTAATTTACCAGACAAAACTGTACTAATGCGACAACTACTCAGAAAAAAACTATGCCTGGGAATGGTCAGAGAATCACCAGAAAGAATGGTAGTTTTTGAAGGAAATGCTTACTACTGCACCAACTCTGCAATTCTTTGATCCAACAGCAAAAAACATAATTTATGTAAGAACTTACCTGATAAATTCATTTCTTTCATATTAGCAAGAGTCCATGAGCTAGTGACGTATGGGATATACATTCCTACCAGGAGGGGCAAAGTTTCCCAAACCTCAAAATGCCTATAAATACACCCCTCACCACACCCACAATTCAGTTTAACGAATAGCCAAGAAGTGGGGTGATAAAAAAGTGCGAAAGCATATAAAATAAGGAATTGGAATAATTGTGCTTTATACAAAAATCATAACCACCACAAAAAAAGGGCGGGCCTCATGGACTCTTGCTAATATGAAAGAAATGAATTTATCAGGTAAGTTCTTACATAAATTATGTTTTCTTTCATGTAATTAGCAAGAGTCCATGAGCTAGTGACGTATGGGATAATGATTACCCAAGATGTGGATCTTTCCACACAAGAGTCACTAGAGAAGGAGGGATAAAATAAAGACAGCCAATTCCTGCTGAAAATAATCCACACCCAAAATAAAGTTTAATGAAAAACATAAGCAGAAGATTCAAACTGAAACCGCTGCCTGAAGTACTTTTCTACCAAAAACTGCTTCAGAAGAAGAAAATACATCAAAATGGTAGAATTTAGTAAAAGTATGCAAAGAGGACCAAGTTGCTGCTTTGCAAATCTGATCAATCGAAGCTTCATTCCTAAACGCCCAGGAAGTAGAAACTGACCTAGTAGAATGAGCTGTAATCCTCTGAGGCGGAGTTTTACCCGACTCAACATAGGCAAGATGAATTAAAGATTTCAACCAAGATGCCAAAGAAATGGCAGAAGCTTTCTGGCCTTTTCTAGAACCGGAAAAGATAACAAATAAACTAGAAGTCTTTCGGAAAGACTTAGTAGCTTCAACATAATATTTCAAAGCTCTAACAACATCCAAAGAATGCAACGATTTCTCCTTAGAATTCTTAGGATTAGGACATAATGAAGGAACCACAATTTCTCTACTAATGTTGTTGGAATTCACAACTTTAGGTAAAAATTCAAAAGAAGTTTGCAACACCGCCTTATCCTGATGAAAAATCAGAAAAGGAGACTCACAAGAAAGAGCAGATAATTCAGAAACTCTTCTGGCAGAAGAGATTGCCAAAAGGAACAAAACTTTCCAAGAAAGTAATTTAATGTCCAATGTATGCATAGGTTCAAACGGAGGAGCTTGAAGAGCCCCCAGAACCAAATTCAAACTCCAAGGAGGAGAAATTGACTTAATGACAGGTTTTATACGAACCAAAGCTTGTACAAAACAATGAATATCAGGAAGAATAGCAATCTTTCTGTGAAAAAGAACAGAAAGAGCAGAGATTTGACCTTTCAAGGAACTTGCGGACAAACCCTTATCTAAACCATCCTGAAGAAACTGTAAAATTCTCGGTATTCTAAAAGAATGCCAAGAAAAATGATGAGAAAGACACCAAGAAATATAAGTCTTCCAGACTCTATAATATATCTCTCTAGATACAGATTTACGAGCCTGTAACATAGTATTAATCACAGAGTCAGAGAAACCTCTTTGACCAAGAATCAAGCGTTCAATCTCCATACCTTTAAATTTAAGGATTTCAGATCCTGATGGAAAAAAGGACCTTGCGACAGAAGGTCTGGTCTTAATGGAAGAGTCCACGGTTGGCAAGAGGCCATCCGGACAAGATCCGCATACCAAAACCTGTGAGGCCATGCCGGAGCTACCAGCAGAACAAACGAGCATTCCTTCAGAATCTTGGAGATTACTCTTGGAAGAAGAACTAGAGGCGGAAAGATATAGGCAGGATGATACTTCCAAGGAAGTGATAATGCATCCACTGCCTCCGCCTGAGGATCCCGGGATCTGGACAGATACCTGGGAAGTTTCTTGTTTAGATGAGACGCCATCAGATCTATTTCTGGAAGTTCCCACATTTGAACAATCTGAAGAAATACCTCTGGGTGAAGAGACCATTCGCCCGGATGCAACGTTTGGCGACTGAGATAATCCGCTTCCCAATTGTCTATACCTGGGATATGAACCGCAGAGATTAGACAGGAGCTGGATTCCGCCCAAACCAAAATTCGAGATACTTCTTTCATAGCCAGAGGACTGTGAGTTCCTCCTTGATGATTGATGTATGCCACAGTTGTGACATTGTCTGTCTGAAAACAAATGAACGATTCTCTCTTCAGAAGAGGCCAAAACTGAAGAGCTCTGAAAATTGCACGGAGTTCCAAAATATTGATCGGTAATCTCACCTCCTGAGATTCCCAAACTCCTTGTGCCGTCAGAGATCCCCACACAGCTCCCCAACCTGTGAGACTTGCATCTGTTGAAATTACAGTCCAGGTCGGAAGCACAAAAGAAGCCCCCTGAATTAAACGATGGTGATCTGTCCACCACGTTAGAGAGTGTCGTACAATCGGTTTTAAAGATATTAATTGAGATATCTTTGTGTAATCCTTGCACCATTGATTCAGCATACAGAGCTGAAGAGGTCGCATGTGAAAACGAGCAAAGGGGATCGCGTCCGATGCAGCAGTCATAAGACCTAGAATTTCCATGCATAAGGCTACCGAAGGGAATGATTGTGACTGAAGGTTTCGACAAGCTGAAATCAATTTTAGACGTCTCTTGTCTGTTAAAGACAGAGTCATGGACACTGAATCTATCTGGAAACCCAGAAAGGTTACCCTTGTCTGAGGAATCAATGAACTTTTTGGTAAATTGATCCTCCAACCATGATCTTGAAGAAACAACACAAGTCGATTCGTATGAGATTCTGCTAAATGTAAAGACTGAGCAAGTACCAAGATATCGTCCAAATAAGGAAATACCACAATACCCTGTTCTCTGATTACAGACAGAAGGGCACCGAGAACCTTTGTAAAAATTCTTGGAGCTGTAGCTAGGCCAAACGGCAGAGCCACAAACTGGTAATGCTTGTCCAGAAAAGAGAATCTCAGGAACTGATAATGATCTGGATGAATCGGAATATGCAGATATGCATCCTGTAAATCTATTGTGGACATATAATGCCCTTGCTGAACAAAAGGCAAGATAGTCCTTACAGTTACCATTTTGAACGTTGGTATCCTTACATAACGATTCAATATTTTTAGATCCAGAACTGGTCTGAAGGAATTCTCCTTCTTTGGTACAATGAAGAGATTTGAATAAAACCCCATCCCCTGTTCCGGAACTGGAACTGGCATAATTACTCCAGCCAACTCTAGATCTGAAACACAATTCAGAAATGCTTGAGCTTTCACTGGATTTACTGGGACACGGGAAAGAAAAAATCTCTTTGCAGGAGGTCTCATCTTGAAACCAATTCTGTACCCTTCTGAAACAATGTTCTGAATCCAAAGATTGTGAACAGAATTGATCCAAATTTCTTTGAAAAAACGTAACCTGCCCCCTACCAGCTGAGCTGGAATGAGGGCCGCACCTTCATGTGGACTTAGAAGCAGGCTTTGCCTTTCTAGAAGGCTTGGATTTATTCCAGACTGGAGATGGTTTCCAAACTGAAACTGCTCCTGAGGATGAAGGATCAGGCTTTTGTTCTTTGTTGAAACGAAAGGAACGAAAACGATTATTAGCCCTGTTTTTACCCTTAGATTTTTTATCCTGTGGTAAAAAAGTTCCTTTCCCACCAGTAACAGTTGAGATAATAGAATCCAACTGAGAACCAAATAATTTGTTACCCTGGAAAGAAATGGAAAGTAGAGTTGATTTAGAAGCCATATCAGCATTCCAAGTCTTAAGCCATAAAGCTCTTCTAGCTAAAATAGCTAGAGACATAAACCTGACATCAACTCTGATAATATCAAAAATGGCATCACAGATAAAATTATTAGCATGCTGAAGAAGAAGAATAATATTATGAGAATCATGATCTGTTACTTGTTGCGCTAAAGTTTCCAACCAAAAAGTTGAAGCTGCAGCAACATCAGCCAATGATATAGCAGGTCTAGCAGAAGATTACCTGAACACAGATAAGCTTTTCTTAGAAAGGATTCAATTTTCCTATCTAAAGGATCCTTAAACGAAGTACCATCTGACGTAGGAATAGTAGTACGTTTAGCAAGGGTAGAAATAGCCCCATCAACTCTAGGGATTTTGTCCCAAAATTCTAATCTGTCAGACGGCACAGGATATAATTGCTTAAAACGTTTAGAAGGAGTAAATGAATTACCCAATTTATCCCATTCTTTGGAAATTACTTCAGAAATAGCATTAGGAACAGGAAAAACTTCTGGAATAACCACAGGAGATTTAAATACCTTATCTAAACGTTTAGAATTAGTATCAAGAGGACCAGAATCCTCTATTTCTAAAGCAATTAGTACTTCTTTAAGTAAAGAACGAATAAATTCCATTTTAAATAAATATGAAGATTTATCAGCATCAATCTCTGAGACAGAATCCTCTGAACCAGAAGAGTCATCAGAATCAGAATGATGATGTTCATTTAAAAATTCATCTGTAGAGAGAGAAGTTTTAAAAGATTTTTTATGTTTACTAGAAGGAGAAATAACAGACATAGCCTTCTTGATGGATTCAGAAACAAAATCTCTTATGTTATCAGGAACACTCTGAACATTAGATGTTGATGGAACTGCAACAGGCAATGGTACATTACTAAAGGAAATATTATCTGCATTAACAAGTTTGTCATGACAATTAATACAAACAACAGCCGGAGGAATAGCTACCAAAAGTTTACAGCAGATACACTTAGCTTTGGTAGTTCCAGCACTAGACAGCGATTTTCCTGAAGTATCTTCTGACTCAGATGCAACGTGAGACATCTTGCAATATGTAAGAGAAAAAAAACAACATATAAAGCAAAATTGATCAAATCCCTTAAATGACAGTTTCAGGAATGGGAAAAAATGCCAGTGAACAAGCTTCTAGTAACCAGAAGCAAAGAAAAAATGAGACTGAAATAATGTGGAGACAAAAGCGACGCCCATATTTTTTAGCGCCAAATAAGACGCCCACATTATTTGGCGCCTAAATGCTTTTTTTGGCGCCAAAAATGACGCCACATCCGGAACGCCGCCAAGAATGACGCAATAAAATGAAGCATTTTCAGCCCCCGCGAGCCTAACAGCCCACAGGGAAAAAAGAGTCAAATTTTTTAAGGAAAGAAAAAATGATTGATTCAAATGCATTATCCCAAATATGAAACTGACTGTCTGAAAATAAGGAATGTTGAACATTCTGAGTCAAGGCAAATAAATGTTTGAATACATATATTTAGAACGTTATAAACAAAGTGCCCAACCATAGCTTAGAGTGTCACAGAAAATAAGATTTACTTACCCCAGGACACTCATCTACATGTTTGTAGAAAGCCAAACCAGTACTGAAACGAGAATCAGCAGAGGTAATGGTATATAATCTAGCACAAACTTACTTCACCACCTCCATAGGAGGCAAAGTTTGTAAAACTGAATTGTGGGTGTGGTGAGGGGTGTATTTTAGGGATGCACCGAAATTTCGGCAGCCGAAATTTTCGGCCGAAAATGAGCCTATCCCATTCGGGCCGAAAGAGGGGCAAACCGGCCGAAAATTGCGTGCTCTATCTGCCCCACACCTACACTTACTGGCCGCCGCTTACTGCATCTACTTGCACCTAAAATTAAGGATGGTGTAGCTAGAGGCCTTCTCGGCCGTTTAATTAGCAACTACATTTCCCACAACACCACTCACTGCAGCACAGCCTCCTCCCTCCTTTCCTACCTAGAGCGGTTCCTTCCTCTTTTTGCAAAATCTGCACTTCCTGTTCTGAAAGGCTCCGGTGTACTGTTTGCTTAGTGCTGTAGAAGAAGAGTTGCTCCGGTTCAGTGGTTCAGCAGTTCACCTCTGTGAGAGACAACGGAGGTTTGATTTACAGTTGTGTAGTGTGAGGAGGTAGAGGGGGGTTGCTCTGTGTTATGCTGTTGTAAATCAAACCTCCGTTGTCTCTAACAGAGCTAAACTGCTGAACCGGAGCAACTCTTCCTCCACAAAATGCTGAATAATTGCAGTAATAGACAAAGCTTCTACGTTTTAAATCCCTAGTAAACAGTTATACAAGCAGGGCTTTTACTTAGTGTGTGTACCACATGTGTGACTTTTTTGTGCTGTTATTTAGTCTGTAAATAGTGTGTGTGTGAGCTGTGTATAACATATTTACTGTATAACCTATATATATATATATATATATATATATATATATATATATATATATATATATATATATCTACTCATAACCTAAATATACAAAGCTTATCTGCTCTTTATTAAACCCAACAAATACCACACTACAGTTTTGTGCTGTTATATAGCCTGTACATAGTGTGTGTGAGCTGTGTATAACCCATAAATATCGAATACACAGCTTATCTGCTCTTTATTAAACATGACAAATACCAAACTGCAGCTCTGTGCTGTTATATAGTCTGTAATTAGTGTGTGAGCTGTGCATAACAACTATTTACTGTGTATAACCCATATACAGTATATCTAGTTATAAGCTAAATATCTAATACAAAGTGTATCTGCTCTTTATTAAACCTAACAAATACCAAGCTGTAGCTCTGTGCTGTTATTTAGTCTGTAATTAGTGTGTGTGAGCTGTGTATAACATAACTATTACACATGCAGTATTCCTGATCTGCCAATAAATATTAATACTGCAGTGTAAACCATTTCTTGCAAGTTTTAATTGTCTAGCCCTTACTGTTTTGCATAGATAGAAAGGTTTTCTAGGACTATACTAAATTTGGATAACTAGTAAACCAAAAGAAAATCTCTTAAATCTGATTCTGTTACATAGAACTGAATGAAGAATGTATATTGATATTAAATAATCAACAATATATTATTCTTCACTCATTCATATATAACAGAAACAGATTTAACAGATTTTTATTTATATTGCTTTTTAAAGTTATTTTTTTGTCCAATTTCAGTGTGGTTAATGGTTATTTATTTATTGGCTTGTATTTTTTTTTATTTCAGATCCATTAAATTCATTAAAAACTGTAATATAAAATTATAGAAAAAAAACTATTTTAAAATTTTGAATATCCGGTTCAGTGGTTCAGCAGTTCACCTCTGTGAGAGACAACGGAGGTTTGATTTACAGTTGTGTAGTGTGAGGAGGTAGAGGGGGGTTGCTCTGTGTTATGCTGTTGTAAATCAAACCTCCGTTGTCTCTAACAGAGCTAAACTGCTGAACCGGAGCAACTCTTCCTCCACAAAATGCTGAATAATTGCAGTAATAGACAAAGCTTCTACGTTTTAAATCCCTAGTAAACAGTTATACAAGCAGGGCTTTTACTTAGTGTGTGTACCACATGTGTGACTTTTTTGTGCTATTTAGTCTGTAAATAGTGTGTGTGTGAGCTGTGTATATAACATATTTACTGTATAACCTATATATATATATATTATATATATTATATTATATATATATATATATATATATATCTATCATAACCTAAATATACAAAGCTTATCTGCTCTTTATTAAACCCAACAAATACCACACTACAGTTTTGTGCTGTTATATAGCCTGTACATAGTGTGGTGTGTGAGCTGTGTATAACCCATAAATATCGAATTACCACAGCTTAACTGCTCTTTATTAAACATGACAAATACCAAACTGCAGGCTCTGTGCTGTTATATAGTCTGTAATTAGTGTGTGAGCTGTGCATAAACAACTATTTTTACTGTGTATATACCCATATACAGTATATCTAGGTTATAAGCTAAATATCTAATACAAAGTGTATCTGCTCTTAATTAAACCTAACAAATACCCAGAGCTGTAGCTCTGGGCTGTTATATTAGTCTGTAATTAGTGTGTGTGAGCTGTGTATAACATAACTAATACACATGCAGTATTCCTGATCTGCCGAATAAATATTATACTGCAGTGTAAAGCCATTTCTTGCAAGTTTTAATTGTCTAGCCCTTACTGTTTTGCATAGATAGAAAGGTTTTCTAGGACTATACTAAATTTGGACATGGTTATTTATTTAATAGGCTTGTATTTTTTTTAATTCAGATCCATTAAAATCATTTTTGAAAAAAAAAAGTCGGTTTCGGTTTTCGGCCAAGGGCATCCTGAATTTTCGGTTTCGGTTTCGGTCCAGAATTTTCATTTCGGTGCATCCCTAGTGTATTTATAGGCATTTTGAGGTTTGGGAAACTTTGCCCCTCCTGGTAGGAATGTATATCCCATACGTCACTAGCTCATGGACTCTTGCTAATTACATGAAAGAAACAAAGTTATCAACTGATGCTTCACAGAATGGATTGGGAGCAGTTCTATTTCAAAATCAAGGCTCGGGATGGATGCCTGTGGCTTATGCATCTAGGGCATTGACAGATACTGAAAAATCATATGCTCAAATTGAAAAGGAAACACTGGGACTAGTTTACGGATGTGAAAAATGTCATGTTTATTTGTATGGGAGAGTATTTTCAGCAGAAACTGATCACAAACCTTTGATTCACATCTACCAAAAGGGCTTGATAGATGCACTTCCAAGAATTCAACGTTTGTTGCTGAGACTTAAAAGGTATGACTTCAACTTGGATTTTATACCTGGCAAGGAGTTGGTGGTAGCGGATGCTCTGTCACAAGCTTACTTACCATTTAACAATGAGGACTTACAGTTGCAGAAAGAGGTGACTGTTCACGTTAATCTGATCTTGAAGACAGCCCCGTTTAGTCATGCAATGTGGGCAGCAATAGAACAGGCTACAGAAACAGATGCTCTTTTAAGTCATGTGAAGAAAGCAGTTTCTAGTGGCAAATCTAAGACACTGATGCCATCACTGTATAGACCATACATTTCTGAACTTTCTTTGATAAAGGGGTACTTTTGAATGGACAAAAGATAATTGTACCAGCGAGTTTGCAAAGTCAAATACTGAAAAGACTACATGAAGATCATTCAGGTATAGAAAAGACAAAAAGACGACATTTTGTACTGGCCAAACATGAATGAAACATGAACATGAATGAACATGAATGAAAACATTGAGACAATAATCACTCAATGCCGGACTTGCTAAAAATTCAGACCTCTATACCTAATCTCATTTTACTATTCTTCACTCTATCTAATTGTTCGACAAGCTTTATTAGCAACCTACAGATTAGCAATTGGTAGGCACTCTTCTATCTAAACTCTCACTCTATTTTCCTTCTTTCCCTCTTTATTCTTTTCCCCTTTTGGTTGAAGATTTATGCCATTGTTCTGGTTTTATACTGTGTTATTGAGGATAGCGAAACCATGCCACCTACTTAGACAAACTTGATCAGAGACATTTTTCCACTCCACTCACACCACCCCATCAAGGACTTGGACTCTGTGTCTGGTGGATGTGGCTTACCCCGATTGCTAAACGGGAGAAACTTAGCATAGAATATCAAGACCCTGCTTTGAGAAATTAACAATGGATTCTAAGAGACTTTAGTAGGTGGCAGGAGACCTAGAAATTTAGCACTATTGCTTCATTTATACTTCCTATCCCACCTGTTAGATATATAAAAACGATGTATGACCACTGTTGTAACAAATTTATTTCTGTTCATATCAATAAAAAGATTTAAACATAAAAATTCAGACCTCAGTTACCTAAAGAGCCTATACTGGATACGGACTTCCCGTTGGCACCCTGGGAAAAGTTAGGAATGTACTTGTTTGTTTTCAAAAATCAGCATTATATCTTAGTAATGGATTACTTCTCTAATTACCCAGAGATAGAATTATTGGAAGATGAGTCAGCAAGTACAGTGATCACAAAAGTAAAAGCAATTTTGGCGAGACATGGCATTCCAAGAATAATAATATCAGACAATGGTCCTCAATTCAATTGTAGAGAGTTTAGGGTTTTTGCCAGTACCTATGAATTTGAACATCGAACATCCAGCCCGGGATATCCACAAGCAAATGGATTAGCAGAAGCTGGAGTAAAGATAGTGAAAAACATACTTTGTAAAGCAACAGATGCAGACGAGGATCCATGTCTGGCTCTTCTTAGCTATAGAGCTACTTCTTTAAAATTTGGGAAGTCACCGGCAGAATTATTGTTTGGCAGACAGCTTGCCACACAAGTACCAGTTGTGAAACCTTGGAAAAGGTTCCCACAAAAACATGTAATAGAAACCAAATTGAAACTCAGAGAAAAAGAGGAATGAATACTATGAGCGAGCTGCAAAGCCTTTGGAGAATCTTCAGGTACAAACTCCTGTGCGAGTACAAGGTTCAAACAGCTGGAATACTGAAGGGACAGTTATCCAGCAATATTCTCCAAGATCGTATGTAGTTCAAACCAATGATGGGCAATGTTTACGTAGGAATCGTAGACATTTGATGGCTATTCCATCTGTTCACAACAATTTGACAGTGAAGGAAACCTGTGAGGATACATTGAACACTCCATTGCAGCTGGAGAATGAAGATGCCAGAGAAACTTTGCAAAGCTCGACTGACTTGCCTGCCAGTGATGCAATGCAAACAAGGTGAGGTTGATACATCAAAAATCGTCTCATTGAACAATGTTAAAAGGGACTGAAGTTTTTTCACATAGACTACAGTTAAAAAAAAAAAAAGTGTACTTTAAGTTTTCTGTTGTTCAAAAAGAAAAGAAAAAGGGAAGTGTGTGATATTGAGATTATCAGTTGGTATGAACCATATCAACCTGTTGTTATGTGCACAATGGTAGAGTCAGGAAGTGCCTCTTGCATAGTGTGTGTGTGTGTGTGTGCATATCATTCTTAATAAAGTTTACAGTTATTAAGACCTGTGCTAGATCTCCTTATATAAACTAAGATAAAACAACAGAGGCTTAGATACAAGGTAATCACAGAGGTAAAATGTACATTAATATAACAGTGTTGGTTATGCAAAACTGGAGAATGGGTAATAAAGGAATTATCTATATTTTTAAACAAACATTTTCAAGTAGACAGCCCCTTTAAATATCAAAACCTATATAAATGAAGCTCACAGTTGTCCTGCTCTGACATCTATATCCATCGCCATACAATTTTTTTTTTTTACTTTCATTGAATTTCATCAGATAATGCTCAGAAATTAAAATAATTCAACAACCACGTTTAGATTTGGAAACGTTGAGCTTTATCATTTACAGGGAAATACTCACATACTTGAAAAACAATACCAACAGGTTATGGCCTAGATTACAAGTGGAGCACAAAAATATTAGCACTATTGTGCGTTAACATCGCTGAAGTGCAATCATTAGAGCTTCTATTTTAACACATATATCACAAATTCAAAGTTATTCTTTATTGCTTGGTAGTCTAGGGTGCACTAACATCTAGATGTGCTAAATCCCTCACATAATCGGCTTCTATGGGGGTGCACAGGAAAATTCATGTTGTATATTGCTCGAGAGCTAAGCCAATGGTGTGCACATAGTTATTCATGTAGTTCTGTGCTATACTATTAGAAAATTATGGTTTACTTTAGGTCTCAAAAGCCTCTAAACTTTGAAGAGGTATTTTGGACTATGCTCAAGTGCAACACTTCCCTTATTACTTATAATAAAGAGTACACTGAGCATGATAATTATTATCCTTATAATATAAGGTACGCTAAAAAGTTTTGGATGTGTTGATTATTTTTCTAAAATATTTAACAATCCACTTGTAATACCTGTTTGTGTGTTATTCTTAACATGAGACTGAGCACAAGATAACACATCCTACGCTATTAATTGTGCTCCACTTGTAATCTACCCCTATATATCTAATTCATTCTTATCAATATATGTAGATAATATCCCTTCACCCAAATAATATGCAAGACTAAAATAGAAATCACAAATTTAAATCAGTACATATAGTGTGCATTATTAATACAATAAAGCCTATATTACCCATTACATTATTCTATCTATACTAATTATAGACGTACGTACTCTCTTTTCTTCAAACACAAAAAGAACCTTTGTGCAGCAGACGTTTGTGCAGTATGAAGTAAATTCCCAAGCAAGTCTGAAACACTAAGTTAAAATGACAGACTATGTAAGTTTTTAGAATTTATTACCAAAGACTCTGGCCACAAAGCCTAGAGGGAACTGAGAGGCAAACATGGTGAGAAACCAGGGGGCAGCATAAAGACTGGGTCCAATCTCATACTCTTCCAGATGGTTATACAGATCTCTGTGATAATCATGAAGTAACCGTGACAGCTGGTACATTTGAATCTGAGGAGAAAAAAAAAAGAGAAAATATTTTTTTGTTTGCATTTCCCCACAAAGTAATAGCAGAGCTGTGTATTTACTGATAAACATCTTCTGTAGTGCCTTGTAACACAATATTAGGAGCCCCAGAGCAATTTATTCTAGGGGATATACAGCATATTAGCTAATATTCTCAAAAGTATTCTAAGCCTTTTTTAATTATTATTTTAAATAGAAAATATATTGCAAACTGGAGCTATAGTACCCTAGACCAGTTCCAACTAGAATGTCCTTAGGTGCACTGATCTTTTTTTGTTGTTGCAATTGATAGGACTGTGCTATTTCTGTTTAAATAATTTCATTCAATTATTCTTTTCTCAATAAGTGTAACAGATCAGATTTTAAAGTTCTAATAAATAGAAGTGATTAAAGGGACATGAAACCGAAAAATGTTTCTTTCATGATTTAAAAAGAGCAAGCAATTTTAAACAACTTTTTAAATTTACTTCTATTATCTAATGTGCTTCATTCTCTTGATATTCTTTGCTGAAAAGCATATCTAGATATGCTCAGTAGCTGCTGATTGGTAGATGCACATAGATACCTCATGTAATTGGCTCACCTATGTGCAGTGCTATTTCTTCAACAGAGGATATCTAAAGTATGGGGCAAATTAGATAATAGAAGTAATTTGGAAAGTTATTTCAAATTGTATTCTCTACCTGAATCATGAAATAATTTGTTTGGGTTTAATTTTGCTTTAAAGCAGTAGCATGGTTTTTCTGCATCTTTATACTGTGCGTCGCCATCTTGCTATGCACGTATTGCAGCATCATGTGACAAAAACAGAGTAGTTTCACAGATCTGCGATGTTCATGGATTTTTGACACCTGTACCTGGCACTTTGGATTAGCTAACACAATATAAAGCAGTAGAGTTACATTTTTTTAGATGGTTTAAAAGTTACATAGAAAAAATGAATAAATTAAAAGGTCATTAAAATAATAAAGAGCAATGAAGTCTAGAACAAAAATGAATAGCAAGATTACATATGTGGCGGCGCCCGCAAAAGACGCCGCCGCCGCCGGTTTTGGTATCACATATGCAGCACCACATATAAATTTTAATAAACTTTTTTTTTTTTTAAGATAAGGGATTTAATGGTCCTTTGAAAAAGAGCTAAATGCCCTTTTAAGGGCAATGCCCATACAAATGCCCCTTTAGGGACAATCGGTAGTTTAGGATTTTTTAGTGTTAGGTTTTTTATTTGGGGGGGTTTTGTGGGTGGAGGGTTTTACTGTTAGAGCGGGGGAACTTAGTATTTATAAGGTAAAAGAGCTGTTTAACGTAGGGCAATGTCCTACAAAAGGTCATTTTAAGGGCTATTGGTAGTTTAGCATTAGATTAGGAGGTGTTTCTATTTTGGGGAGCTTTTTTATTTTCATAGGGATCAGGTTTAATTTTTTTAATTTTTGATAATTTGGTTTATTATTTTTTGTAATCTTAGATTAATTTAAGCTTAGTTTTTTTTTATTTTTAAGTAATGTTAGCTTTTTTATTTTAATTGTAAGTTAGTATTTTTTAATTTAGGTAATTGGGTTTAATTTAGGGGGTGTTAGGTTAAGGGGCTTAGTAATTGAATTAGTTATTTGCATTGTGGGGGTTTGGCAGATTAGGGGTTAATAGATTTATTAGGTTTGTTGCAACATGGGTTAATGGCGGATTAGGGGTTAATAGTTTATTAAGGTATATTGCGTTGTGTGGGTTAATGGCGGATTAGGGGGTTAATAGTTTTAACAGGTACTTTGCGATGTGGGTTATTTGCAGATTGTGGTTAATAGTTTTAATAGTGACTTTGCGATGTGGGTGAATGGCGGATTAGGGGTTAATACATTTATTATGTAGTTTGCGATGTTGGGGTTGGCGGATTTAGGGGTTAATACTTTTATTAGGTAGATCTTGATGTGGGTGAATTGCGTATTAGGGGTTAATAGTTGTGGGGGGTTGTCGGCTTAGGTGTTAATACTTTTATTATTATTTGCGATGTGGGTTTGATGGGTGGATATAGGGGTTTTACGTGTCGGGTTTATTTTTGGGAGGCGGGTTAGACTTTTATGGGAGACGACATTTTTTTTTTAATTTTCTTAGACGCCAGCAGTTTCTAAAGTGCCGTAAGTCACTGGCAACTCCAGAAATTTGTATTTACACTAATTTCTGGACATCGCTAGTTTATCCGAATTACGGCACTTTATGAACTGCCAGCGCCGTATATGTAATACCCTGATGTGCGAGGTGAAATTAAAGGCGGCGCGAGTTTCAGCAGTTACGCTGAAGCTTGCGCCGCATATGTAATCTCGCCCTATGTATTGTGCACAATAAACTGAAGTGCATGATACAGATTGCCAGGAAGACAACAACATCACTGATCTGTGAATGTGTCTAACTACGTCTGTCAAAGGGTGCAGGAATACTTAAAGGGATATGAAACCCATTTTTTTTTCTTTCATGATTCAGATAGAGCATGCAGTTTTAAGAAACTTTCTAACTTAACCCTATCATCAATTTTTCTTTTTATTTGAAAACGCAGGAATGTAAGCTTAGGAGCTGACAGCTTTTTGTTTCAGCAACCTGGATAGCAATGGCTGATTGGTAGCTACATTTAGCCACCAATCAGCAAAGCGGTACCCAGGTGCTGAACCAAAAATGGGCCGGCTTCTAAGCTTACATTCCTGCGTTTTCAAATAAAGATACCGAGACAACAAAGAAAAATTAATAATAGGAGTAAATTAGAAAGTTGCTTAAATTTTTTTTTTTTTAGTAATGACAAGGCTAATGGTACAGACTATTCTGAGCTGCACCACACGATTAATTGGTTTCTATATAGGGCCAGATTTAATAAGTAGAGGGTGGACAGGGACGTACATAGTGGCCCCTGCCCGCTTAGCATCATGTCAAGTGAGCAGCAATACGCTGCCCGTCTTCATCATTGCACACTACGGGAAGTGTGCAACACCGCCCTCTGCGTGCATCAGGAGGTAGTGTTGCCCATCTCCCCAGTCAGAAAAGTCTGGGGGTATTGAGATAAAGTCACATAACAGCTAAAGGGGCTAGGAAGCTTCATAAATGGAGCCCATAGTATGGCGCACCTAAACCAATAACAGAAGAAGTAAGCTTATTGGAGAGTGTGCATTACACCCTTTCATTAAGACTGTATATATTATCCATTTATGTCTGCATCTTCATAGTATTTAGGTGAGAGAGCAAAAATGTAAAATGTTTTGGTGTTTGACCTTGTTTGAAATCCAGGTTAAAAAAGGGACAGTTTTCTGATGTGCGGGTAAAAATGCATAAATACAGCTTGGTATTGTAAACATTGCTGTAGAGGACAGTTTCTGCAAGATGGTTATCCTTCTGACATCAGAGATCACAAGAGTTGGTGGTTAAAATATTTGATGCAGTACAATAGTTTAGTTTAATGAGCTCATAGGCGTCTGTCGTTCTTTACAAAGGCAAATACCACAATGTAGTTACACTGTCCTGGGCCTCAGGAGGTAATAGATATGTCATGGAACGTTCCAAAGGTCAAAGTAACAATTTCACTTATTTGTATTCCGTTAAAAATAAACAAGCATCCATCTCATTTTTCTTCTTGGTTCAATGAAGTTAGCTATTTTGAGTAACTAATATTAATAATACGAACCTTATAGAAATCATACATACTCATTTTTAACTGATTAACTGCCAGCAAGGAGATTGTATTGATACCCTGTTTCTCTCTTGTCATCAAGGGGTGTAAAAAAAAAAAAAAAAGATTAAATACAGTCCCTCAAATAATTAATGATAAATGACAATGAGAAAATTCACAATACATTGTTATTATTTTTAACTTTTAGTTAGAAGAGGGTATTTTAAAATCATCACAAGTTTTTGTGTATGGATATTCCTACACTGAGAAAGTGTTTCTATGCGTATAGGGTATGCCACTGTCCATTAATCAAGCTGTGGGAGTTTTCCTTATTAGCCAGTGAGCTTTTATACCACAGACCAATACTGATTACAAATTGTTTTACACACCTGACCTAAAAGGACAATAAATTATAGTAAACAACTAAGTGTGAAGTTTTGGTTTCCATTAAGTGCAATACTGAGGCCAATTAGAGGCAGATATAAATTTGTTGTTAAAGGGACATTATACACTCATTTTTTTCTTTGCATAAATGTTTTGTAGATGATCTATTTATATAGCCCATAAAGTTTTTTTTTTTTTTACAATTAATGTATAGTTTTGCTTATTTTTAAATAACATTGCTCTGATTTTCAGACTCCTAACCAAGCCCCAAAGTTTTATGTGAATACCGTCAGCTACCTTCTTCAGCTTGCTCCTGTTTGTGTAAAAGGTCTTTTCATATGCAAAAGAAGGGGGAGGGGGGAGTGTCTTATTTGCCACTTGCAGTGGGCTTTCCAGCTACCTTTTCAACAGAGCCAAACTGACAGCTTCTAAGTAAGTTTTTAAACAGTTTTACACTGGATTTTTATATCAGTATCTGTGCATCTTGTTCTTTATAGTAGTGTCTATTACATGCAGTTATATGAAAATGAGTGTATACTGTCCCTTTAATTCTCAAAGAAACTGGAATGGGAATAATTTTTCTGAGTTAAATTACAGTAAAACGAGACAAAATAAATAAAGTATATTGTGAAGTATTTTATGATACATACATTTTAATCTACTATCTGCTGATGGGATGTCACTATTTTATTAGCAGACGTGTTTCTAAGGTGTCATATTCCTTTTAAATGTATTTACAATACAGAAACTTGAAATCTGCACCCTGAATACAAATGGAAGTGCTACTTGTCTGTCGTATTTCAGGGGGATCAATACCTGCAGAGTGATCATGTCAGGGCGATACTGTTTCCTGAGGCCCATGTCATACATCAGAAACTTTAGCATTCTAAATGCATCCTCTTCGCTCATGTGAAGCAGAAGAATTCCAGCAACAAAGCTAAGCCCTTGGCAGTAACCCACTTCAGGATCAAGCAAGGAATAGGCCTTTAAAATGTTATACAACGACAGCTGTCCTGCTCCCAGCTGGGCCGAGAAATATGGGTGTGTTGGGAAGGTGCGTCCTGTGAAAACAATTGAGGTTAGCAACTTAAATACGTTTACTTGAGCCTTGCTATCAAGGTAGGTCAAACAAAACAGAAATCTTTTGAAGCTAGTTTATCTTCTTAAATAAACTTGCATTGCTACTTACTGAGCAAACAACATAAAATCAACTTGCCTTTGTCCCCTGCTTATTATGTATTCAGCTAATGAAAATGGGCCACTTCATAAGGTTCATAGGTGTATTACAGATAAAGAAATTATAAACTAATTCCCTGTTATCTATACAATCATCCAAATTACAGAAGCACATTTACCCTTTGTCCCACATATAGACTGCCTATTTGTATTATGTGCCGAATGTGTTTTTGCATTATACAAGAGACCACAGTGACACCCGATGGACAAAAAAAATAGTTTTCAAAATGTTATAACCTCTTACTTAGGTGTAAAATTCTTATAGCTTCAGTTAAATTATGTATTTCAATTATTGTGGATTAATAATACTTCAGAATAGCAACATGAGAAACACTGTGCAATTAAAGGGACAGCAAATACCTTGTAATCACATTATTTTTCTGCAGTATTTCAATAAATTAACATTAAAGCCAAATGTGTTGGGGATGTCAATGAATACTCGTTAGTGAAATAGACCAGGCTAGCCACAGTCATTATTTTAGCAAAATCACCATTGTTTTCCAGATCCTTTTTGGACAATTTCTGTGGAGGACAATTAGGGACAGATATATGGCAGTGTTTAGTGAAACCTACCATGTTCCCTTACAGTTGTCAGAACTGGTAAGCACACAGGAAAAGGGGGCAAAATAAATAAAAGTGTATTGCAAAGTTGTTTCATTACACAAAATCAAACTTTTAATACTTAAATCTAAAGGATAATTATATAAGAGAATGTCATTTTTGCATCTTTAACCCTTTTTAACTATGTGTCTCCTGCAACAAGGTTAAACACATAGAAAATGTCCTGCTCAGGACAATGACAGTGATTTTGTGGTCATGTGACTACTGTTTCTGGAAACGTTTCCTTCATGATTCAGATAGAGCCTACACATTTTAAACAACTTTCCAATTTACTTCTATTGTCAAATTTTCTTAGTATCCTTTGTTGTAAAGCATACCTAGGTAGGCTTAGGAGCATGGAGCTAGCTGACAATTTGTGGCTGCACATATATGCCTCTTGTCTTTGGCTTACAAATGTGTTCAGCTAGCTCCCAGTAGTGCATTGCTCCTCCTTCAACAAAGGATACCAAGCAAATGAAGCATAATTGTTAATAGTAGAAAACTGGAAAGTTGTTTTAAAAATGTATGCTGTATCTGAATCATTAAATACAAAGAAATGGATTCCATTCCTTTTAAATTCAGCTCCAGAGCAGAACTGTACTACTGAGAGCTAGCTGAACACCTCTGGTGAGTCAATGACAAAAGGAATATATGTGTGCAGCCATCAATTGCTACTCCTGAGCCTACCTAAGTAGGATTTGCAATAAAGGATACCAAAAGTACAAAATACTTTGAATAATACAAGTAAATTGGAAAGTATCTTAGAATTGCATAATCTACCTGAAACACAATTTATTATTTTTGACTTGATAATGTATTAATGTCCATTGACTGCAGTATTGATGTCAGCCTTAACACACATTCATATAATGGATTACGGTCATATACTGCAGCCTTACAAACTAACATGAGTGCTTGACACAATATCCTTTACTTTTTTTATTATATTAACCAATTACAGGTACAAATCCCCAAATACTGAATTCCAAAATACAAACTTATTCTGAAATCCAAACTTTTTAATTATATTTAAAAAATAAATAAATCATCTTTTTCCGTCCTGAAAGTCACAATCTTCTCTGTGTTTTTTTTTGTGTGTGTTATAAAATGCAAATAATAATAATCTATATTTATTTAAAACAACAAATATTACCTTTCTGATTAGAGTACTGTACTATCTCTCTGAGGGTACTATGTATACAAAAGTTAACCTTTAGTTACAAGTATAAGCTGTATATATGCAATCATTGTCTAAATGGCATAAGATATTGCTGTTAACAATTGGAACTAACACCTTTCCACATTGTCCCATTTTAAAGGTGCAAATATTCTAAAAATCAAACTATTCTGAAATCCAAACCTTTTCCAGTCCCAAGCAAAGGGTTTCCTAACTTATATGTTTTTCTTTCTGAAAAGCAAATTCCTTAATTCTGTATGTAATTTTGTTCAAGAGATATAAATAACACTTTTCAAACTAAATATAATAAAAGTGTCATTGTTAATATATTTTTTTCCCCCTGTAATATACACAGAAAATATTTACACTTGGCAACTATGTTAATTTATTGCCAATAGGACAAACATCTTGAAACTAACTACAAGGTGTTTACGTGATTATACTTCAAAAATACAGAACACATACGGTTTTAGATGACTTTTAGATCAGTAAGACCTGCAGGCTGCCATATTGGTAACTAGTAATGTGTAACGTGCACCTTGCACTGTTAAACCTAAACTTGGTGGTAAAAAAAAACAAGAGCAGACACAGGTCTCCAGTCAATGCATGAACGATCAGCAGGAATTACGCATGTGGCAGCTTGTATATGTAAAATATAGTGTAAGAGATCATTACAGCTGATACAAACTACTGGAGATCTCAGAATCTGAAGTGTAGAGGATTCAGAAAACTGGCAAAGAAAACAAATGCGACTAAAAAATAATTATAGGCCGAGACAAATTCCAAAAATAAGGTATTTTCTTAGTAACCAGAGAACCATTTAATTATTTTTTCCTTTTAAATGCGTGATAGTACTTCACTTAGCTAATACCTGTGTGGTGTTAAACCTAAAACAAGGAAGGGTTTTTGAAAAGGCAAATGAAGCGTCCCTTACAGCAACCCTCTTGTTAAACATTACCCCACCCATGTGATTCTGGAATGTTATTGTAATAATGTCGTTACAGGAGGTGTTACAATATAGGATTACATTTCCTTTCAGCACAACAAACCTATCTGTTAAAAAATCATGTTAGTAAATTGTGTTAAAAACAATTACTCTTTCATTAAAGTATAGCATGCTAAAGTTTTTTTTAGTAGACAACTGTGGACAAGTAAATCATAATTTAAAAATCTAGTAAATCAGGGGTTAAAAAATGTTGGTTAGTTTTTTTAATTTATAAGACATTCAGAATACTGAAGAGCCAACCATATTTTTTAAGATCAAGCAATGGTTTTATGAGCTATATGTGATAGAAAGAGTTAGGAGACCAAACAGAATCTTTAGAAGCCATAGTTTCCCAGAGAAACCTTACAGTAAATGACTACATGAAGGCTTTTGTGTGTGAATAAAATTACGCAGGTATAAGACTAAATTGTATATATGCAACATTTGTTATTAGTGTGTTTGGATGTTGTACCAAAATGTCTCATGGGTGGATACAGTGGCACTCAAAATTTTGCTGCCCCCCTATCCCCATCCACCCCAAGGTTTTAGGCCTTTTTTGACCATAATATTTTTTTTGCAAAGAGTAATTGGATTTTTTTTTTTCATGGCATTTACAAAGTAAATGTTCACAAGAAACTTGTAAAACACTTGCATACACACACAGTTATACATATAGACACACACACACCTATCTATTGTTTTGATCTATCAAATAACTGAAGGACACAGTAATATTTCAGTAGTGAAATGAGGTTTATTGGATTAACAGAAAATGTGCAATATGCATCAAAACGAAATTAGACAGGTGCATAAATTTTGGTACCCCAACAGAAATATTGCATCAATATTTAGAAGAGCCTCCTTTAGCAGAAATAACAGCCTCTAGACGCTTCCTATAGCTGTAATGAGTGTCTGGATTCTGGATGAAGGTATTTTGGACCATTCCTCCTTGCAAAACATCTCCAGTTCAGTTAGGTTTGATGGTTGCCGAGCATGGACAGCACGCTTCAAATCACCCCACAGATTTTGAATGATATTCAGGTCTGGGGACTGAGATGGCCATTCCAGAACATTGTACTTGTTCCTCTGCATAAATGCCAGAGTAGATTTTTAACAGTGTTTTGGGTCGTTGTCTTTGTGACTGATTCCTCAACATTATTCTCAAGTATTTGCTGATATTGAGTGGAATCCATGCGACCCTCAACTTTAACAAGATTCCCAGTACTGACACTGGTCCCACAGCATGATGTAACATCCACCAAATTTTACTGTGGGTAGCAAGTGTTTGTCTTGGAACGCTGTGTTCTTTTGCCGCCATGCATAACGCCCCTTGTTATGACCAAATAACTCAATTTTTGTTTCATCAGTCCACAGCACCTTCCTCAAAATGAAACTGGCTTGTCCAAATGTGCGTTTGCATACCTCAAGCAACTCTGTTTGTGGCGTGTGTGCAGAAAAGGCTTCTTCCGCATCACTTTCCCATACAGCTTCTCCTTGTGCAAAGTGCGCTGAATTGTTAAACGATGCACAGTGACACCATCTGCAGCTAGATGAATTTGTAGGTCTTTGGAGGTGATCTGTGGCCTGTTTTTGACAGTTCTCACCATCCTTTGCCTTTACAACATTTTACTTGGCCTGCCACTTCTGGCCATAACAAGAACTGTGCTTGTGGTCTTCCATTTCCTCACAGTGGTCACTGACAGCTTAAATCTCTGCAATAGCTTTTTGTAGCCTTCCCCTAAACCATAAAGTTGAACAATCTTTGTTTTCAGGTCATTTGAGAGTTGTTTTGAGGCCCCCATGTTGCCACTCTTCAGAGGAGAGTCAAAGAGAACAACAACTTGCAATTGGTCACCTTAAATACCTTTTCTAATGATTGGATGCACCTGTCTATGAAGTTGAAGGCTTAATGGGCTCACCAAACCAATTGTGTGTTCCAATTAATCAGTGCTAGGTAGTTACAGGAATTCAAATGAAGAAAATGACAAGTGTGCCCAAATGTATGCACCTGTCTAATTTCGTTTTGATGCATATTGCACATTTTCTGTTAATCCAATAAACTTTATTTCACTACTGAAATATTACTGTGTCCTTTAGTTATTTGATAGATCAAAATGAAATTGCTGATCCAAACACCCAATTATTTATAAATGAAAATCATGGAAATTTTCAGGGGTGCCTAAACTTTTGCATACAACTGTGTGTATATATATATATATATATATATATATATACACACACACATATACACAGTATATATACACAGTATATATATATATATATATATATATATATATATTGTAGTTAAAAAAGGAGAGCGCCACACACTGAGTTACTTAGTTGCAATCAACTAAAGATTTTATGCCACTAGTATATACTAGGTATCTACTCACTTGATTAAAGGCTGAACTGCAGCTGTTTTTATGAACAAGAAAGGTTGTATGAGAGTATATAAACAGCGCTGTATACAGCAAATATAAACTAGAAACACACAATGTGTAGAAAAAAACACTTTATTTTACTGACAGACCATGTCTTAGAACATTTAAAAAGATATAACATATACCTATTCACAAAGCAATAGTATTAAATGTTGCTATTGTATATAGTCCTAACACATAGGTTAAAAAACTATTTGCACAATGGAGGGCAAATTAAAGTTTTTGAGATTAAATGGAGCACTATTGTCCCCACTTTCATACAATATACAAATTTACAACATACAAATATGCAGTATTAAATCACAAGTATAAAGACCTTTTAAAAAAATAAAAATCAGGGGAGGCGGGGCGTGACCGTTCATGGAGACGGACGCATGAACGAGTAGCTCCGTAGCCTTTCGCAATTCTTTGGCTCACAACTTGTACCAAATCAGGTGCAAAACATAGAAAATCTAGATGAAGCTCTCGGCTATAGACTGGGGACAACATTCTACCACCTTACACCGCTGATCGCGGCGATATTGCTCTGGAAACGCTCCATAACGAGTCCCGGTCGCCATCTTGAAACCGGGGCCTGAATCACTGACGGCCCCCTCGACCAGAGGTTAACGCTGTTCATTCAGCCACTGCAGTGACTTCACTTACGACAGAGAAAGAAAGGGACAATTGACAGCCAACAAGTATATCACTGGGGTAAGAGCGGCTTGAAGAGTTAAATGAATGTGCGTAGCAGCACACCGCATGGCTCCAACCCCTGACACCACATAGCAGAGCTGGGTGTAACAACGGCCACATAGCACAACGCTACATACCCCATAACCAATCATAAATGCTTGGGTAGAATCGTTATGCAGGCTCTCTATCTAAAAAGGTGGGTCCACACCACATTAATCTGAAAGGCACACGGTACTACACCCAGAGGCATTTTGAGCATCCTGCGGACACAATTACCCCTTCATATAAGCTGCAAATCTAACAATTACAAGATGCTATATTCACTTATATGATCAAACTAAGGTTAAGAGCGCCCTGCTAGAAATATAATATACCCCAGCAGAGATCGCTGCAATTCACAACTACAGGGCCCACAGAGTACATCTGCCTTGATATTACCGCTCACCCCACTATACCCTCACCCTTTCTGCATATGGCAGCGAGGAAATCCAACAGGCAGACCAAAAGAGCGAATAAATTAGAAATACCGTCAGTAAGCTCTTACTTCACCCTGCAGGAGCAAAACCAGCACTTTGAGACAGCAGCTGCCATACAATCTGACACTATGACATCCCAAACTTCTCAACAGACACCTCAATCCTCCTCAGAACAACTAACTCAAATCCAAGCTACCATAGTTGCACTCCCATCAAAATCGGACATAGCCGACCTAAAATCTTTTATTAAATCTGAACTATCGTCCATTAAAAAAGATATTGGCGAGCTGGGCTCCAGAGTTGAATGCCTGGAGGAGGGGCAGGAAAATCTGGAGTCTATAGTCAGTGATAACACCCAAACCATTAACTGCCAAGACGCCATGATTCGGGACTTACAATTAAAAGTGGAGGATCTTGATAATAGAAATCGTCGCAATAACTTGAGGATTAGAGGGATCCCTGAAGACGTCACCCACGAAAATTTACTTACATACCTTCTGCAACTCTTTAAACTATTGGCACCATCGCTGGACTTAACGGACTCTGCACTTGAAAGAGCTCACAGAGCCTTACGGCCTAAACCTAAACCCGAAAGTCCCCCCAGAGATGTCATTATGAAATTTGCCTTCTACCAACATAAATAACTCATCTGGAAACAAGCCAGAACACAGAGCCCTTTAACCTTTCAAGACAGAGCCCTCCAAATCTTTCAGGATCTGAGCCCTACCACAATTGAAAAAAACATAATTTATGCTTACCTGATAAATTCCTTTCTTCTGTTGTGTGATCAGTCCACGGGTCATCATTACTTCTGGGATATAACTCCTCCCCAACAGGAAATGCAAGAGGATTCACCCAGCAGAGCTGCATATAGCTCCTCCCCTCTATGTCACTCCCAGTCATTCGACCAAGAATCAACGAGAAAGGAGAAACCAAGGGTGAAGTGGTGACTGGAGTATAATTTAAAAAATATTTACCTGCCTTAAAAAACAGGGCGGGCCGTGGACTGATCACACAACAGAAGAAAGGAATTTATCAGGTAAGCATAAATTATGTTTTCTTCTGTTATGTGTGATCAGTCCACGGGTCATCATTACTTCTGGGATACCAATACCAAAGCAAAAGTACACGGATGACGGGAGGGATAGGCAGGCTCATTATACAGAAGGAACCACTGCCTGAAGAACCTTTCTCCCAAAAATAGCCTCCGAAGAAGCAAAAGTGTCAAATTTGTAAAATTTGGAAAAAGTATGAAGCGAAGACCAAGTTGCAGCCTTGCAAATCTGTTCAACAGAGGCCTCATTCTTAAAGGCCCAAGTGGAAGCCACAGCTCTAGTAGAATGAGCTGTAATTCTTTCAGGAGGCTGCTGTCCAGCAGTCTCATAGGCTAAACGAATTATGCTACGAAGCCAGAAGGAGAGAGAGGTAGCCGAAGCCTTATGACCTCTCCTCTGACCAGAGTACACGACAAACAGGGAAGATGTTTGTCGAAAATCCTTAGTTGCCTGCAAGTAGAACTTGAGGGCACGAACTACATCCAGATTGTGTAGAAGACGTTCCTTCTTTGAAGAAGGATTCGGGCACAGGGAAGGAACCACGATCTCTTGACTGATGTTCCTGTTAGTGACTACCTTAGGTAAGAACCCAGGTTTAGTACGCAGAACTACCTTATCTGAATGAAAAATCAAATAAGGAGAATCACAATGTAAAGCTGATAACTCAGAGACTCTCCGAGCCGAAGAAATAGCCATTAAAAATAACACTTTCCAAGATAACAACTTTATATCAATGGAATGAAGGGGTTCAAACGGAACTCCTTGTAGAACGTTAAGAACAAGGTTTAAACTCCATGGCGGAGCAACAGTTTTAAACACAGGCTTGATTCTAGCTAAAGCCTGACAAAAGGCCTGGACGTCTGGATTTTCTGACAGACGCCTGTGCAACAAGATGGACAGAGCTGAGATCTGTCCCTTTAATGAACTAGCCGATAAACCCTTTTCTAAACCTTCTTGTAGAAAGGACAATATCCTAGGAATCCTAACCTTACTCCAGGAGTAACCTTTGGATTCGCACCAGCATAGGTATTTACGCCATATCTTATGGTAAATCCTTCTGGTAACAGGCTTCCTAGCCTGTATCAGGGTATCAATAACCGACTCAGAAAAACCACGTTTTGATAAAATCAAGCGTTCAATTTCCAAGCAGTCAGCTTCAGAGAAGTTAGATTTTGATGTTTGAATGGACCCTGTATCAGAAGGTCCTGTCTTAGAGGTAGAGACCAAGGCGGACAGGATGACATGTCCACTAGATCTGCATACCAAGTCCTGCGTGGCCATGCAGGCGCTATTAGAATCACTGATGCTCTCTCCTGTTTGATTTTGGCAATCAATCGAGGAAGCAGCGGGAAGGGTGGAAACACATAAGCCATCCCGAAGTTCCAAGGTGCTGTCAAAGCATCTATCAGAACCGCTCCCGGATCCCTGGATCTGGACCCGTAGCGAGGAAGTTTGGCGTTCTGGCGAGACGCCATGAGATCTATCTCTGGTTTGCCCCAACGTCGAAGTATTTGGGCAAAGACCTCCGGATGAAGTTCCCACTCCCCCGGATGAAAAGTCTGGCGACTCAAGAAATCCGCCTCCCAGTTCTCCACTCCCGGGATGTGGATTGCTGACAGGTGGCAAGAGTGAGACTCTGCCCAGCGAATTATCTTTGATACTTCCATCATTGCTAGGGAGCTTCTTGTCCCTCCTTGATGGTTGATGTAAGCTACAGTCGTGATGTTGTCCGACTGAAACCTGATGAACCCCCGAGTTTTTAACTGGGGCCAAGCCAGAAGGGCATTGAGAACTGCTCTCAATTCCAGAATGTTTATTGGTAGGAGACTTTCCTCCTGATTCCATTGTCCCTGAGCCTTCAGAGAATTCCAGACAGCGCCCCAACCTAGTAGGCTGGCGTCTGTTGTTACAATTGTCCAGTCCGGCCTGCTGAATGGCATCCCCCTGGACAGATGTGGCCGAGAAAGCCACCATAGAAGAGAGTTTCTGGTCTCTTGATCCAGATTCAGAGTAGGGGACAAGTCTGAGTAATCCCCATTCCACTGACTCAGCATGCACAATTGCAGCGGTCTGAGATGTAGACGTGCAAAGGGTACTATGTCCATTGCTGCTACCATTAAGCCGATCACCTCCATGCATTGAGCTACTGACGGGAGTTGAATGGAATGAAGGACACGGCATGCATTTAGAAGCTTTGTTAATCTGTCTTCTGTCAGATAAATCTTCATTTCTACAGAATCTATAAGAGTCCCCAAGAATGGAACTCTTGTGAGAGGAAAGAGAGAACTCTTCTTTTCGTTCACTTTCCATCCATGCGACCTTAGAAATGCCAGAACTAACTCTGTATGAGACTTGGCAGTTTGAAAGCTTGAAGCTTGTATCAGAATGTCGTCTAGGTACGGAGCTACCGAAATTCCTCGCGGTCTTAGTACCGCCAGAAGGGCACCCAGAACCTTTGTGAAGATTCTTGGAGCCGTAGCCAATCCGAATGGAAGAGCTACAAACTGGTAATGCCTGTCTAAGAAGGCAAACCTTAGATACCGGTAATGATCTTTGTGAATCGGTATGTGAAGGTAAGCATCCTTTAAATCCACTGTGGTCATGTACTGACCCTTTTGGATCATGGGTAAGGTAGTCCGAATAGTTTCCATTTTGAACGATGGAACTCTTAGGAATTTGTTTAGGATCTTTAAATCCAAGATTGGCCTGAAAGTTCCCTCTTTTTTGGGAACCACAAACAGGTTTGAGTAAAACCCTTGTCCTTGTTCCGACCGCGGAACCGGATGGATCACTCCCATTAATAACAGATCTTGTACACAGCGTAGAAACGCCTCTTTCTTTATCTGGTTTGTTGACAACCTTGACAGATGAAATCTCCCTCTTGGGGGAGAGAATTTGAAGTCTAGAAGGTATCCCTGAGATATGATCTCTAGCGCCCAGGGATCCTGAACATCTCTTGCCCAAGCCTGGGCGAAGAGAGAGAGTCTGCCCCCCACTAGATCCGGTCCCGGATCGGGGGCCCTCGATTCATGCTGTCTTAGGGGCAGCAGCAGGTTTCCTGGCCTGCTTGCCCTTGTTCCAGGACTGGTTAGGTTTCCAGCCTTGTCTGTAACGAGCAACGGCTCCTTCCTGTTTTGGTGCAGTGGAAGTTGGTGCTGCTCCTGCTTTGAAATTCCGAAAGGGACGAAAATTAGACTGTCTAGCCTTAGCTTTGGCTTTGTCTTGAGGCAGGGCGTGGCCCTTACCTCCTGTAATGTCAGCGATAATTTCTTTCAAACCGGGCCCAAATAAAGTTTGCCCTTTGAAAGGTATATTAAGTAATTTGGACTTAGAAGTTACATCAGCTGACCAGGATTTTAGCCACAGCGCCCTACGTGCCTGAATGGCGAATCCTGAGTTCTTAGCCGTAAGTTTGGTTAAATGTACTACGGCCTCCGAAATGAATGAATTAGCTAGTTTAAGGACTCTAAGCCTGTCCGTAATGTCGTCCAGCGTAGCTGAACTAAGGTTCTCTTCCAGAGACTCCATCCAAAATGCTGCCGCAGCCGTAATCGGCGCGATGCATGCAAGGGGTTGCAATATAAAACCTTGTTGAACAAACATTTTCTTAAGGTAACCCTCTAATTTTTTATCCATTGGATCTGAAAAAGCACAGCTATCCTCCACCGGGATAGTGGTACGCTTAGCTAAAGTAGAAACTGCTCCCTCCACCTTAGGGACCGTTTGCCATAAGTCCCGTGTGGTGGCGTCTATTGGAAACATCTTTCTAAATATTGGAGGGGGTGAGAACGGCACACCGGGTCTATCCCACTCCTTAGTAACAATTTCAGTTAGTCTCTTAGGTATAGGAAAAACGTCAGTACTCGCCGGTACCGCAAAGTATTTATCCAACCTACACAATTTCTCTGGTATTGCAACAGTGTTACAATCATTAAGAGCCGCTAAAACCTCCCCTAGTAATACACGGAGGTTCTCCAATTTAAATTTAAAATTTGAAATATCTGAATCCAATCTGTTTGGATCAGAACCGTCACCCACAGAATGAAGCTCTCCGTCCTCATGCTCTGCAAGCTGTGACGCAGTATCAGACATGGCTCTAGAATTATCAGCGCACTCTGTTCTCACCCCAGAGTGATCACGCTTGCCCCTTAGTTCTGGTAATTTAGCCAAAACTTCAGTCATAACAGTAGCCATATCTTGTAATGTTATCTGTAATGGCCGCCCAGATGTACTAGGCGTCACAATATCACGCACCTCCCGGGCGGGAGATGTAGGTACTGACACGTGAGGCGAGTTAGTCGGCATAACTCTCCCCTCGCTGTTTGGTGAAATTTGTTCAATTTGTACAGATTGGCTTTTATTTAAAGTAGCATCAATACAGTTAGTACATAAATTTCTATTGGGCTCCACCTTGGCATTGGAACAAATGACACAGGTATCTTCTTCTGAATCAGACATGTTTAACACACTAGCAAATAAACTTGCAACTTGGTTACAATCTTATTTAACAAAAACGTACTGTGCCTCAAAGAAGCACTAAACGATTAAATGACAGTTGAAATAATGAACTGAAAAACTGTTATAGCATCAATCCTTGAAAACAACACAACTTTTAGCAAAGGTTTGTTCCCATTAGTAAAGTAACAATAATTAAATTTGAAACGTAAAAATAAGAGAGCAACGTTTTTAATCACAGTCAATATATAAGTCTCACAGCTCTGCTGAGAGAATCTACCTCCCTTCAAAGAAGTTTGAAGACCCCTGAGTTCTGTTAGAGATGAACCGGATCATGCAGGAAATACAAGAGTAACTGACTGGAAATTTTTGATGCGTAGCAAAGAGCGCCAAAAACGACCCCTCCCCCTCACACACAGCAGTGAGAGAGAAACGAAACTGTCACAATTAAAACAAGCAACTGCCAAGTGGAAAAATAATGCCCAAACATTTATTCACTCAGTACCTCAGAAAATGCAAACAATTCTACATTCCAGCAAAAACGTTTAACATAATAAATACCTATTAAAAGGTTTAATGTACTTTTTACAGAGTAATTCCAGTGAAGTACCATCCCCAGAATACTGAAGTGTAGAGTATACATACATGTCATTATAACGGTATGGCAGGATTTTCTCATCAATTCCATTCAGAAAATAAAAACTGCTACATACCTCAATGCAGATTCATCTGCCCGCTGTCCCCTGATCTGAAGCTTTTACCTCCCTCAGATGGCCGAGAAACAGCAATATGATCTTAACTACTCCGGTTAAAATCATAGTAAAAACTCTGGTAGATTCTTCTTCAAACTCTGCCAGAGAGGCAATAACACGCTCCGGTGCTATTGTAAAATAACAAACTTTTGATTGAAGTTATAAAAACTAAGTATAATCACCATAGTCCTCTCACACATCCTATCTAGTCGTTGGGTGCAAGAGAATGACTGGGAGTGACATAGAGGGGAGGAGCTATATGCAGCTCTGCTGGGTGAATCCTCTTGCATTTCCTGTTGGGGAGGAGTTATATCCCAGAAGTAATGATGACCCGTGGACTGATCACACATAACAGAAGAAAGACGCTCTCTCAAATTTATTACCTCCACTCTACAGGAGAACAATATCCGTTACAGATGGGGATACCCGTTTAGCCTCCTAGTGCAAAAAGATGGAAAGACTTTCATTTACAAAGACTTGGAGGACCTTGAATCTTTATCTAAAAATCTCAACCTAGCATTTCCAAGCCAGCAGCATCAGACACAAGACTCACACCACAAGCCTCAAGATCCCCGCCACAGCCAGCGTGACGGCAGATGGACTCTAGTAGCTAAAAAGAAGCATAAAGACCCCTCAGTAATTTGAGGGAAATATAATCTTGCTTGGGACATTGCTCCACTTGATCTCATGGACACTGAAAGATACAGGTCGTATGATAATTGTAGATGTCTACTGTTATGACTTTTAACAGGGTCTTTTTCCTTAACCTGCCAATGTGCACTGTTACTGGGTCTAAAGGGTCAGGATCGTGAATCATTTATGGTTAATCACACGTGTAATTGTCCATAGAATGTTTTTTTTTTTCTCTATATACATAGCGGTCATACTGCCATAAGCCCTCTATAGGCTTAAATGTCATCAGCTTAGTCTAAGAAATAACCCATACCCCTAGCCATTTCCACACCTTAAGTAACATCAAGGAAGTACTCCCCCCTTTATTACAGGGGGTCAAAAGACCCTCTCTTGAAAGTAATCATAGGACCTGGGAGAGTACTCAGCTCTATTGGCAGGACGACTAATAAGTAAATCAGTTTGACTTATAGAAATGGGGGAAATGATTGTTGCACTCCTGTTTGTTTCCTTTTCTTGTTCTTTTTTTTACTTTTTCCACAGGTTAGTGATGTTTGTCACTGTATATCAATAGAAATGTTTGTATTTGAAGGATATGTTATTTAATGCACCTCCTTTTGCTTATTATTTGCCAAAGTTTGTGAAACGCAACCTCAACAATGTTATTCTTGTTGACTACAAGATTGTTGCTATGTCTTTTCTCTATGTCTCTTTCCTTTCTTCTCTCCTTCTCTGCTGACCTAACTGTCCTGAATTGCCACGCCACAAGTGAACATTACGTAACCTTTTCCCATGATTCTTTCAGGTCAGTAAAACCCATAAGGTACCCCTCCCTGCACCACTATGCTTAGCTCTCATACCACCCACAAGCCCCTTGACTCTATTAGAATTCAAACCATAAATGCTAAAGGGCTTAACATTCCGACTAAAAGACATCATGCGCTACGAGATTTTTTAAGGCAAAAAACTGATATTGTGTTCATACAAGAATCCCATTTCCTTAAAGGTAAAGAACCAAAAACTTTCACATTTAAATTTGGCACATGCTTCTATGCATCTCACTCACATTCCAAAAAGAATGGAGTAGGGATCCTAATTAAGAAACACATTCCCTTTTCCGTTATCACATCGGTCAAAGACAAAGAAGGCAGATATCTTATATTGGTAGGCCTCTTATATGGGCGCCCAGTAACTTCAGTCTCCATTAACACACCGAATTCCAACCAATCCAAATTTATTAAATTAGTCACTAATCTAATTCTAGAGCACCAAAAAGGTGTCCTGATACTTTGTGGGGACCTGAACATACCTCTAAACCCTCATTTGGACTGCTCGACCTCACACTCTTCACTACCAACCTCCCAGATTAAACGTACTAACGCTCACCTCAGGAAAATAGTTGTCCACGATCTCTGGAGGGTCTCTAACCCAGAATCCAGAGACTATACGTTTTACTCCTACCCTCATAAACGCTACACCAGAATTTATTATATTCTTACTGACGTTACTGGCCTGGCACTTTTCCACAACACCCAAATCTCCCCTCTCACTTGGTCAGACCACGCAGCGGTCATAGGTACGCTCACCTGGCCTACTAAACCGATTCGTGATTTCATTTGGAGACTAGATGACCATTTGCTGGCAGACCCTTTGGTAACACAACACATAGCAAAAGCCATCACTGAATACTTTTCCTTTAACACCACCCAAGATCTAAGCCAAGATAATATATGGGAAGCTCACAAATGTGTGCTGAGAGGGGAGTTCATAGGTATTAAAGCCTCTCTATTGAAAAAAAAGAGTATATACCTAAATACCCTGTTAACCATTATAGCAGCCTTAGAACAGGACCATAAAAAAACCCTTCAGACCAACAGTTACAGGAGGCTTTACAATTGGAGAGGAATAAATTAGCTGCCTACTACAACAAAGAACACAAAAGTCTATCCCTAAAACTACAACAATCAAATTACGAAGGGCGGAATAAACCAGGCCGCTTATTGGCACGCTATTTAAAACAAAAAACACACAAATCTTACATTTTACATATAAAAGATGATCACAATAAGGAACATTTCACCTCCAAATCTATAGCAAATACATTTAGAGACTATTTCCAAAAACTCTATAACCTAAATAATTCACCACACGGCTCACCCCTAGCACAGGACATTAAATCCCAAGCAATCACTAAATTCTTGACAGACCTCCATCTTCCCCAAATCTCCTCCCAACAGAAATCCCAACTAGAAGAACCTATAACTCTGGAAGAAATCAAAACAGTTATTAAAGACCTTCCAAATGGCAAATCCCCTGGTCCTGACGGATTTAGTAACAAATACTATAAACAATTCCAGGAGGAACTACTTCCCCATCTTACCATTTTATTCAATTATATAGATGAATCCAAAGCATTTTCTCATAGGGGATTGGAGGCCCATATTATCTTATTACCTAAACCTAATAAAACTTTGGATCACCCATCACATTATAGACCAATATCGCTCCTAAACACCGACTTAAAAATCTATGCGAAAGTATTTATCGAACCGTATGAATTGCCTGCTACCAGAGATAATCCACCAGGACCAGGTGGGGTGTATCCCACAGAGAGAGGCTAAGGACAACACGGTCAGGGCCTTGAACCTCATCCAATTTCTACAAGACAGAGGCACCCAAGGGATCTTGCTGTCTATTGATGCAGAAAAGGCCTTTGACCGT